>NW_015386271.1:292672-300760 GCF_001527695.2 Protobothrops mucrosquamatus | reverse complement strand
AATAATAATAATAATAATAATAATAATAATAATAATAATAATAATAATAATAAAGTTGGAAGGGACCTTGGAGGTCATCGAGTCCAACCCCCTGCTCAGGCAGGAAACCCTATACCATTTCGGACAAATGGCTGTCCAGTCTCTTCTTAAAAACCTCCAGTGTTGGAGCATTCACCACTTCTGGAGGCAGGTTGTTCCACTGGTTAATTGTTCTAACTGTCAGGAAGTTTCTCCTTAGTTCTAGGTTGCTTCTCTCCTTGATCAGTTTCCACCCATTGCTTCTTGTCCTGCCTTCAGGCGCTTTGGAGAACAGCTTGACTCCCTCTTCTTTGGGGCAACCCCTGAGATATTGGAAGACTGCTATCATGTCCCCCCTCGTCCTTCTCTTCGTTAAACTAGACATACCCAATTCCAGCAACCGTTCCTCATATGTTTTAGCCTCCAGTCCCCTGATCATCTTTGTTGCTCTTCTCTGTACTCTTTCTAGAGTCTCAACATCTTTTTTACATCCTGGTGACCAAAACTGGATGCAGTATTCCAAGTGTGGCCTTACCAAGGCCTTGTAAAGTGGTATTAATACTTCACGTGATCTTGATTCTATCCCTCTGTTAATGCAGCCCAGCACTGTGTTGGCCTTTTTGGCAGCTGCAGCACACGGCTGGCTCATATTATTTTTCTGTTTCATCAGTTAATAAATTAATTTACTGCACATCTTGCATAACGAAACCACTCTGGGCGGCTAACAGCATTAAAATAACTTGTAAGCTGCCCAGAGTCACCTTATAGGGGAGATGGGCAACGTAAAAATAAAAAGATAAAAAAATCAATCCATCAGTCAATAAATAAATAAATAGTCAAACATTCCTTATCTGCTTGTGGCTCAGTCCTGTCTACAGCAGGGAGCAACACCAAAGTGATCCCACAAAGGGTGTGGTCTTGTTATGGGCGACCACCAGGAAATTCTAGAGCTGAAAGCTAGTTTGGGAAATCTAGCAACATCTTCAAGAATCCGAGGGCAAACCATTTGCACATTTATGATCACTCAAGTAGAGAGCAGCTTGGTTTAAATCAGGGCTTCTCAACTCAGCAGGTTTAAAATGTCCAGACTTCAATTCCCAGAATTCCCCCTGCTTTGGACCATAAGAAAGGCTGAGTGCAAAAGAATGGAGGCCTTTGAACTCTGGTGCTGGAGAAGACTCCTACGAGTCCCCTGGACTGCAAGGCGATCAAACCGGTCAGTCCTAGAGGAGATCAACCCCGACTGCTCTTTAGAAGGCCAGATCCTGAAGTTGAAACTCAAGGACTTTGGCCACCTAATGAGAAGGAAGGACTCCCTGGAGAAGAGCCTAATGCTGGGAAAGATTGAGGGCAATAGAAGAAGGGGACGACAGAGAATGAGGTGGCTGGATGGAATCACTGAAGCAGTAGGCATGAGCTTAAAGGGACTCCAGAAGATGGTAGAGGACAGGATGGCCTGGAGGAACCTTGTCCATGGGGTCGCGATGGGTCGGACACGACTTCGCAATTAACAACAACATCTTAAATTAATGAGGTTATGAAATTCTGGTCTTAGTTGTTGATTTGTTTATGTTTAGGCCCGTTTTTCTTCTCCTTGGCTACCTTACCATCAGCCCTAGTGCTCAACACTTTGTGCTAAACCACAGTTTGTTAAACCATAACAGACCAATAAAGTGGTCACTTTTCCTAAGCACACGAAACACGAAAACGGTGGTTTGCAAAGCAGAGTACAGTAACTTTGTTTCATACATTAGGCTAAGCAAGAATAAAGTGTATTGGATTCTACCTCGTGCACTATGCAGATCCCGCCAACTGAGCTTCATGGAGTAAAAAAAAAAAAAAGTTCAAATAAACCATGACTTAAATGCTAGGAATCATATCTGCAGGATCTATGGTGATTCTCAGTCATCCAGGTCATGGTTGTCCTAAAGGTGCTTTTCTAAAAGGCAAGTGGACTGTTGAAGGAAAAGTCTGCATCATGGTTCAGTCCAAGCAGGGAATAAACAACATGGAGACTGCTTTAGAAAGAAGGTTGCAGTTTATTGGAGAGGAGAGCCAGACAGGAAGATCGCTTTGGAAGAAAAGAGAGAGAGCACATGCAGGGAGTGGGTTTTTATACCCTATGGGGTTTTTGTTTGGAGTTGTTTCCTGTTCCTGTTTGAGGCTTTGTATTTCCTGTGTCATGTATTCTGACCTGTGTCCCTTTGGCATCTGTGGGTTAATCCTATTATATCCTGTCTTAGAGTTTGGGTAGGGTATGTAGATTTTAGGTTTCTTTGTCTTCTTAATCTTCTAGCTGGGGGCCTCCAACCTTCCTGGATTATTTACATCTGCATTTCTACGGAGCTGGTTTCTGCTTGGAGGAGGGAGACTTGGGGCTGTTAAGAAAAAACTGGGCATGCTTTTCTCCTTTTTTAAGATCCTTTGAGGAAATATATTTTTCTGCCCTTTTAATATTTCCTTCTTGGGTGGCTGACCTCCCACTGGACTTTGCTGGGGGGGGGGGGTTCCTTGAAAATGTTTCGCTTTTTAGAAGCGAAACCTTGTCAAGAAAAAAAAACCCCAAGAAAATCCATCTGCCTTTTGGAAAAGCACTTTTGGGATATCTGCAGGGTGTACCACTCTCTGTGCACACCAACAGCATAACAAGAAGCACAGTATCAAGACAGCCTGGCTTAATATAAGGACTCGTATTCTTCAAGAAGGCTTATACAACTGAATCTGAAAATAAAGATATCACAGCTCCACAGACAGGCTCAGAGCCAGCAGTAGAAACGTTAAATAATAGTCTCCGGGCCCTTATCAAGGTAATTAAAACAGCTCAGCCTCAAAACACCTTGTGAAATAAGAAAACATTTACTACCATCCTGGGCTATTAAGGAAACAGTCAAGCACGCAAAAGCTTAAACCACCAAACTGTTCCATTCCTTTGTACAATGGAAGACCCCTGCGGCTGAAAAAAAACAGGCTAAATTTGGGTTGGGAGGGGTCACAGGACAATTGATAATCTCCCTATGCTTACTTATAACAGTTTCAGGGTTATTTCCCTCCAGCAAATGACTGAAATATTGAACCATCCTAGACTAGGGTATCTTGGGGTGAAGGTTCCCATGATTTTATCACCAAGAGAAGACAGGACATTGGCAAAATACTAGTCCATTCATCAGAGCTGAGGATAAATGATTTGTCTGACTCACAAGGTGTGGGTGTGTGCACGCCTCCGAGTCAGCGTTGACTCCTGACAGCCACCTGGAAAATCCTTGCAGTTTTCTGGGCAAGATTTCAGAAGCCTTTTGCCATTGCCCGCTTCCGAGGGCTGGGAGAGCAGCCTGGCCCGAGGACTCGCCCAGCCTGAGGCAGTTCTATTATATTGCCAGAAAGATGAATGCAAGCATTGCTGAGCATTGCATTTTAAATCCCAGGTACCTGGTCAAGGGTGCAATAATTCAGATGATCACTGGGGGCAGCATGGATACAGAACCCTCTCTGCTGCCACGTAGTGGTTGTATATGCTATTTGCAACTCAGGTTTCATTCCCCTGACTTTTAAATGGAAGGTGACTTTGAATCTTAAGACGATTCCAGCCTGTGCCAGCAGCTGACTCAGCAATCGGAGATAATTCTATACTCCAGATCAATGTCCATTAAAAAAAAAAACTCTCAATAGAAAGCCTTCATTTTGAAAAGAACAGTAAAAAGTTGACAAGCCGAGTGAAATAATAAGACGATCGATTAACCATCGGGGCACTTGAAACAAAGAGTTCACCAACCTGACAACAATGAAAAAAATATTTATTGCCATTTGAAAGAGGGAAGATTGTTATTTTAAGACCGAGAGAGGTTGGCTACCTGTAAAAAAAATTGGTCTGGGAAAATAATTCTAGCGGATCTTACTCTAACATTGCATATTTGTGGCTTGTGCCATCATAGTTTAATGAGTGCCTTGAACCCATAATACATGTGAAACCACAAATCACAGAGGAGAAATCTCAAAGTCTGGATACACATAGATGGCACTAAGCCAAACGTACCTGGTTTCCTTCCCTTGTTCCTAATTTTCTGCTCTCTTTGGCTCCCGTTTATCATATTTTCAGCTTAGTCTGGATTTCAGAAAAGGCATTGTTTAAATGCCTTCCTGATCCACGAATCCTATTCATATTTCCATACGTGGAAGTCATCCCCACTCGAAAAATGACATAATCGTGCAAAGATTGGTTCATCTTAAAGCAGAAAGATTGGGTTGACCTTTGAGAGGAATCACCGCAAAAGGGTCAAATGCGGGTCAGCTTGGAAAGTCAAAACCCACACGATTGTAGAACGATGAAAAATTGCAAGGGTCCTCAAAGGAATAAGGACCTTCAACCATCTTGCCCAACCCGTGTTCTAGATCGTCTAGGGCAGGGCTTTTCAACCAGTGGTACGAGTACCAGCTGTGGCACATTGGCACCTGGCAGGTGGTACGTGACCATCCTAGAAAAGTGGTAGCGGGGGAGGGGAATGAGCTGAACTGGTGGCAGCACCGCACAAGCCTGAGCGAGAGACGGCTGGAGCTGCAGGGCTGTCAGGGCTCAGGGGAAGCGCCAGGATCAGTGCCGCTTTCCAGCTGATCGGCGCTTCTTCGGGGCAGTCAGGGCTCAGTGGAAGCACCAGGATCAGCACCAGGCTCCAGCTGGAGCTCGGCACTGATCCTGGTGCTTTTGCTGAGCCCTGAAGAGGCACCAATCAGCTGGAAAGCAGCACTGATCCTGGCGCTTCTGCTGAGCCCAGAAGAAGCGCCGATCAGCTGGAATGTTGCAGCATCTCCAGGGTCTTGTGATTTACATTCAGATGCTTGGCAACGGATTCATATTTATGACGGTCACAGTGTCCCAGGGTCATGTGAAGCGACCAAAACCTGCTGCAACCACCCAGCAGACGGGGGGAATAAAAACCAAACACCCCTCACTCCACCCCTGCTGCCAATCCTCAACAGAAATGCTCACAACAATGAAAACCTCGGACAGGAGGAAGAGCGCTGCCGGGTGGGCAGGCAGATGTCTTCCTCGGCTGTGGCTTGGGGGGGCACTTTTTTCAGTGCCATTCTAACTTCAAATAGTCACTAAGCGAACTGTTGTAAGTTGAGGACTACCTGTACTTTATCACTTTTTTCCTTTTTGGGGGGGGCATCAAGTTTTTGACACCTTGCTAGGTGACTGGTGGTACTCGGATGTTGCCATATCCTAAAAGTGGTACAATGGGTGAAAAAGTTGAAAAGCCCTAATCTAGGGAACTATCCAGAAAGCTTAATGTTCTTTTTCACCTTCTTGAGAAAGGCACTCTAGAAGCTGGACCGTCCAGAATAGTCATCCTTTTGACACAAGGCAGCACCTATCCTTTGAATAATTTCTTGGCTTTCTTCCCACCTTGCTTATGATAGGTTAATTGGGATTGACCTATTCGTCAAAGGAAGCTGGCTCACATGTCAGTGTGTTTGCCTCGTTTGTCCTTAGCAACAAAAACAACCACAGGTCAACAATGGGGCTCATCCTTCACTAATTGTTCCTTTCCTCTTCCACAGTGACAAGATTTCCTCCTCAGCTGCTCCACCTGCCCAGGCCAAGGTGCCAATTATGGGAGAACCTCTTTCTCGGTGGCCTCCAATGAAATTCCTTCTTTCGCTCTTGGTTCCCACCCAAGAGTGACAGAAGGAAAACCACCAGGTTGTGTACACTCTTCAGACAAAATAAATGGATTTCTGGGAATCAACTTATTGAGAAGCTGCCCAGTCTTACTCCCACCTTAGTAATATTACCAAACAGATTTTGGTAATATCAGAAACATAACAAAAGGTAGAGACAGACAAATACACACCCACAGCCCAAGTTCAGGAGGCTAAAATCTTTTCTCTGCTGATGTGTCCCTAAAGAATCTTTTCCAGCAAAGAGAAATGGTAGCTTGCTCAAGTTTGCGTTCCACCGGCTCAACACGTCTTCACATGCAACGCGCTTGGCTGTGTGGTTGTGTTTTCTTCATAAAATAGGCGGAGATCACATTTCTTCTGCTCGTCCAGTGCAAAGCTTCACTGACACCTAATGGGAACAAGAGAGCACGGCAATCCTGTCAAGAAAGGCTGGGATGTGAGCTTGCATGACTGGCCTTTGGCTCAGTAGCAAGGAATTGTGCTAATATACTGTAGGGTGATGCCTTGATCCCCCATGCCTGAATTAGACTTAAGGCAAAGCTGCATGTTTGCCGTTAAAAAAGCAACAGTCGCATTTGGATCATGGATATCAAAAAAGTCCCATTAAATTATGCAAGTCAATATACTGTGTCCAGTTTTGGTCACCGCGATGTAAAAAAGATGCTGAGACTCTAGAAAGAGTACAGAGAAGAGCAACAAAGAGGATTAGGGGACTGGAGGCTAAAACATATAAGGAACGGTTGCTGGAACTGGGTATGTCTAGTTTAATGAAGAGAAGGACGAGGGGGGACATGATAGCAGTGTTCCAGTATCTCAGGGGCTGCCCCAAAGAAGAGGGAGTCAAGCTATTCTCCAAGGCGCCTGAAGGCAGGACAAGAAGCAACGGATGGAAACTAATCAAGGAGAGAAGCAACCTAGAACTAAGGAGAAACTTCCTGACAGTTAGAACAATTAACCAGTGGAACAACCTGCCTCCAGAAGCGGTGAATGCTCCAACACTGGAAGTTTTTAAGAAGAGACTGGACACCCATTTGTCCGAAATGGTATAGGGTTTCCTGCCTGAGCAGGGGGTTGGATTAGATGACCTCCAAAGTCCCTTCCAACTTTATTATTATTATTATTATTATTATTATTATTATTATTATTATTATTATTATTATTACTATTACTATTACTATTACTATTACTATTACTATTACTATTACTATTACTATTACTATTACTATTATTAGATGATGATGATGATGATGATGATGATGATGATGATGATGATGATGATGATGATGATGATGTAATTTCCCGACAGTTGAAACTGTATGGAAAAAAAGATGACATTCAAAGTTTATTTATTTTATTGATGTCCCGCCTTTGTTACTTCTATAAATAACTCAAGGTGGTGAACCTATCTAATAATTCTTCCCCCTCTTATTTTTATTTTTATTTCTAAGTTAGAGCTAAACATACTACGATCCAAATATAACAAACCCAACCTTAAACTAAAGTACTGTGCGTCGGCATAAATCTATGCCCTTGCCTCACAGTGTGTGCATAGATTTCTGCAAATGTATTATAGTTTAATGTTTGATTTGGAGCGAAAGACAACACAAATCCAAACTTTTGCCCCCTCCCTCAGCTATTTTGGAATTCAAATCCATCCGGAGAATGACCAGATTGAGGAAAGGCTGGAGTATATGACTCTGATCGTCCTTTGTCCTCCAAATTAATCCTACAGAAGATCTGCGAAGTTGATTTAAGTTAATATATATATATATATTGTAATTGCTCCAGGATTCATCCACCCAATTCCTAGCCTGAGTTTTAAAATTCATGCCTTTCCAACTCTATTTCCCTCTTTCAAGGCGGCAGTTAAAAAAATCAATAGCCACCAGAATGCGCAGTAAAAGCCAATTACAAATCCATAATGCAGTTTAGCGAACAAAAGCAGTGCGTGAATTAGGATTTTGCTTCATTAGACATCGTAGGAGATTCCCACAACTCTAAAATTCTAAGAAAAGGATCTGGGGTTTTTTTTTCCCCCACGGAAATCCCCAAAGGACAGTTTTCTTCTTGTCATCGACCGTATAAAAGGGCTTGTGTAGGTGGAGGTTTTTGAGGTATAATGCAGTAACATAGGACATAGTGTGGCATAATAAGAAATTTTGCAACCCTCCACTGGCCGTGTTAGTTTATATTAGTTAAATATATGAGAAAGTAATATAATGAGAGAACAGGGATTGGACACTACTGAATTAATGGTAGCATCTGACAAATAATTAATCTTTCTCTCTCTGTTTTGAATATCCCACTCTTTGCACATATTTGTGGGCAGAGTCCCTTCCTTCCTTCCTTCCTTCCTTCCTTCCTTCCTTCCTTCCTTCCTTCCTTCCTCCC
>NW_015386271.1:285546-292455 GCF_001527695.2 Protobothrops mucrosquamatus | reverse complement strand
TTACTTCCTCCCTCCCTCCCCTTACTTCCTCCCTCTCCCCCTCTTCCTTCCTTCCTTCCTTCCTTCTTTCCTCCCTCTCTCCCCTCCCTCCCCTTCCTTCCTTTCCTTCCTTCCTCCCTCCCTCCCTCCTTCCCTCTTCCTCTCCCCCCAAGTAATGGTTTTATCGCTTTATAAGATGCAAAGAATGCATGATAAAATATAAATATTAGCTGAGTACAGTTATGTTTATGCTATGTAAACTAGAAACAGTCACCACGATGATGTCTTAGATAAATTTAAATCCTTAAAAATAAGCCTTAGGCCTGAAGGAGAGAGTCTTTCGTTCCACTGACTTCCATAGCCTAAATTGCCTCTTTCTGCTCTTGGGTTTGCTGCAGTTAGAGGACAAAACAAGGTAGGAAAAATATGTAATTTTTTCCTACCTTGTTTGGTAGGCAAGAACGGAATGCACTGGAATCACACGAAGCAGCTCAATCTCTATTTGATCTGCTCCATGCTTGTTCAGAGGATCAATATCTCTAAAAAACGGCAGGCAAAACTCTTTACTTTACGCCCGGTCGCCAACAATTTGAGATCTTTATGGCAGGTGTGAGAATCCATGGTTTTCCAGAGTTGGATGACAGTCCCCCATAATCCCTAACCAGCCTGGTTGTCGTTTCAGGTTTGGGAATCCTAATCCCATCTAATCCAATCCAGGTGCGAGGCCATGGATTCTCTTAGGAACTTTCTGTCAACAAAACATTTTTGTTTTCTTTTCTGTCCGCCAAGGCTGGGTTCAGATGAGGCTTGAACTTCATCCATGGAAACCTTCTGTGACCATCAGATCTTTGCTTTAATAATAATAACAATAAAGTTGGAAGGGACCTTGGAGGTCAATAAGTCCAACCCCCTGCTCAGGCAGGAAACCCTATACCAGAGAGGGCGAACCTTTTAGAGACCAAGTGCCCCAAAACTGCCCCCTCCCTCTCTGCTCCCCCACGCCCCACCCCGCTCACCCGCAGGGCCACCCACCGCCTCCACGGCCCACCGCACCAGATTGCCCAGGCGGCCCTGCAGTGCCATGGCAGCCACGCCCTCCACTTGTTCCCCGCGTGACGGGGTGCGAGGGCGGAGTCTTGTCACCACTGCCCAGCTGCCATGTCCTTGACTGCACTGCTCCACGCGGGCCGTGCCCGGGGGCGACTCCGGGGGGGGCTGCTGGTGATGTGGCCACAGGGGAGGCGGGGCTGGGGCGACGACACACGTGCCCACAAAGAGGGCTCTGCGTGCCGCCTCTGGCACGCGTGCCATAGGTTCGCCACCACTGCCCTATACCATTTCGGACCAATGGCTGTCCAGTCTCTTCTTAAAAACTTCCAGTGTTGGAGCATTCACCGCTTCTGGAGGCAGGTGGTTCCACTGGTTAATTGTTCTAACTGTCAGGAAGTTTCTCCTTAGTTCCAGGTTGCTTCTCTCCTTGATTAGTTTCCATCCGTTGCTTCTTGTCCTGCCTTCAGGCGCTTTGGAGAATAGCTTGACTCCCTCTTCTTTGGGGCAGTCCCTTTTGGAAAGCCACCCCTGCATTAATTTGACAGTGTCTACCTCGATGGAGGGGGCTGAGAAATACTGTTCTGCATAATGAGACTTTCACCTGTCCAAAAGGACATAACGTCAAAGCACAACGATTAGACAAATGGCCACCTTTAAAACATGAATAAAACATTTGGACACCCATTGATTTTTGAAGCTGGTTCCTTTTAAAAGTCTCTGGGAAACATTAATGATAAACTCAGCAAAGCTTTTTTTGTACTTACTATTGCATATTTTAACCGCAGCAAGATTGGCATACGCCCAAAAATGGAAAGAAAAGGAAACTCACTGAGGAAGAAATCTACATAAATAAAAATGTAAATGTTCGTTTGTTCAAAATCTTAAATCTCTGAAGGTTCTTCACCGATTGCTTTGAAATTTTAACACAACGTTGCATTCGAATATGTGCGTGTTTCTATATACCTATATTATATAGATGTCACACCTGTGACAGGTTAAAAATATGCTTTTTTAAAAAACAGCGCCATCTGTTGGATGTAAAAGCAACACGCTTTTACCAGACTGAGCCACAGCAACGCGTGTGCTGGGTACAGCTAGTAATAAATAAAATTTTATCCTGCGCCGAAATGGACAGGTTAACTCTAGAGATGAAAAATAAAACTGAAACAGAGTATTATGAAATTTGGAAAAATTTGTACGATTGGTTAGAGATAAGGAGGATCGCTGAGATGATTATCGATTGACTAGTTGATATCCTAAGGACTTCTTATTAGTACCTATATTAGGACACAACGGAAAGACATGTAAATACAACGTTGACGATTGAAAGATGGTTTATCAAAAAATTTACAGATGTTATACGCACAGTTTGTTATACTCTGCCCTGTTAAAGAATGTATTTTAAGTTTCTGTTTTTCTTTGTGTAACATAAGGTAATACTAATAGCACTGTTGATGCCAGGGAAGTTGAATCATGTCCATTTTTGTTTTTAAAATGTACATTTAATAAAATTTGGTTGTTGTTTTTTTAAAAAAAAGTCTCTGGGAAACATTTGCTGTTTATATACAAGGTGGCGGACCCACTTGTTAAGATTTGGGACCCTGTAAGTGCTGTTACCTGGCCTAATGAAGAGAAAGGGAACGTTGTGGGTTGTTTATGGCAATATCGGTAAAGTCCTCAGTTTACAACCATTCCTTCTGGGACCATTCAAAGTTACAACAGCACTGACTTACAGCCAGTCTTTGCACTTAAGACTGTTGTAGCATCCCCAGAGTGACGCGATCCAAATTTGGCATGAATTTTGTTTTTTGGTTTTTTCCCCCAAGTTTTTTTAAAATTAATTTTACAATATTACATTTACGTATTTGAAAAGTAGCGTGGCGGCTGAGCACAGTAATTCCATTACATTTGAATATCATCGGTACAAATCTCAAAGTATTACAACCACTAATTCCCTCTTTTTCCCCCATAGTATCTACTGTCATATTCGAACCAATACAGTTCTTATTCTATCAATCAAACAAAAAGTACCTTTCTAATATTCATCAATAATCTTCAGTCTATACATATCTTAATTAATTTGACATTCCACCTTTTGGACAATAACCTAGTACGTTTTTCTTAACTTTAATCTCCCATTAATATTTAAGTTTAACGTTTAGTCTTTATCATTTCCAGATTTTAAATGATTCCAATTTCTAAGTCTCGTATCTCACATTTGGGGCTAATAATTTTTTTTCTTTTCTTCCTTCTACCTCCTTCCTTTCTTCCTTTCCAGAAAGAGGGAAAAAAATAAAAATAAACCACCAACATTTGTACCACAAACCCATATACAAATTTAATTATTAGTATTTATACTTCCAAGTTTTACTTAACCTTTGTCTCAACTCATAACAATATCTTAAATTCAAATCTTAGTTATTTGTAAACATTCAAACTTTTAGCCAATCAGTAACCTGATGGTTAATTTTCCCTTAATATTTTAATTTAACATTTATTTTTCCCAGATTTTTAATTAGACACAATTCCTTTATCACAATTCCTCATACATTCTAATATTTAAAATACACACCTTGTATATAAATTCTACCATCTGTCTTACCAATCTAATAAGACAGTATAATATTCTTAAATTTGGCATGAATTTTGATTAAGTCTGAACTGGGATGATGTCTATCCCAACTTGAGATCTGCTGAATCAAGTTCCATAAAATCAAGTATATTGTATAACCCAGGAGAATTCTACTTGTGGCTAATGGCACTCTCTGAAGCTTTGCAAGAAAATATTTTTTGCCGCTCGCGCACAACTGAAGTGGCTAGTTCTATGATCTGGAAAATGTTGAAGTTAGATTTGGCACGATCAACTGCCATTGTTCCCATTGTCAATAATACTGGCGTGCCATTTAACATTCTCCTGTGACTCTATTTGTACACTCAGATTCCCCAAGTAATTATTTGAATTGGCTTTAATGATGAGAGTGTGCTCATGTAGAGATTCCAGGCTAATTCCCCACTTGACTCCTCCCCCCTAGCTTGGCTAGCCTCTCTCTGACAGCTTAGCAGCACCATGTTACCTGCTAACTCAACACACCACCAATAAACATGGGCAAAGGGTGGACACTCCTGGCTTAAGTTGTCTTTTGTTCTATTGTCTGAGGTTCACTAGAAGATCAGGAAGGAAAGAAGGGAAAGTGGCTTGGGGCCTTTGACCTTCCTACAGTAGAAGCACCACCCCATCCATTTTATCCATCCTTTCTCAGCAGTAAAATGAACGGCCCTTCTTCAACCGCCACTAGAGATGTCTAAGTCCATTTCAGCCAATGATATCACATCACATCCTCTTCACAACCACCTCCCAGATGTTTTAAACCTTGTCCTATTGTCATTTCCATATCTGTTGCTTCTCCTCCTCCTCCTCCTCCTATGAGCACCAGGTCCCAGAGGAAACTAAACTACCTTATGTTTCTATCAGATCTGAGCCTCAAAAATCTATACAGTAGTGGCCAAAATTGTGGAAACATTTTGGGAAAAGTGTATTTTTGAGGTTTGATGGCTAATAACACCACTTTTTTTGGAATAGTACCATAAAATTATATATCAGTGGAATATAATTTACTTAAGAATGTAATGTAACAAAGTTTGTTCAATTGTCTGTACTGCATTCTATGAAAAGCTATAGCCAAATAACCAGAAAAAGGAAGCACAACTTGCTTAGGTTGATCTTAGGTAGCTTTCCTTCATCTGATGGTAGCCAATGAGCATGAGTGTTTTAGACAGCCAATAAGGTGTCCTCTTGTTTTGGCAATGAGCCAATCAGGTCACAGTAGGATTCAGTTATTGATGTCATGTCTTGAAGCTGAGAGGAGGACATTTGTCAGTATGTTATGTGATGGCTATCAAGTTGGTTGGGTTTTTTTGTGTTCTTTCATTGAGTGAGCTTGTAAAACGTGATAAAATTAAAGTCATGGTGCAAAGAGTTGACTGGTCACCCAGAAAGCGATGTAAAATAGTATTATGAAGTGAACAAGGCTACAGTTATAAAGAAATGAGAAGAAAAATGGGTGGAAACTTAACCAAAGGTGGCATTTCTACTGTACACTTTTCTCAAAAGGTTTCCACAATTTTGGCCACTACTGTACATCCAGTAAAAGGAAATATCCGTAGGTCAGGGTTGAACTTGGAGCTCTTGGTTGTTTGTTTGCAGATGTTTCATTACCCAACTAGGTAACCTCATCAGGGTCTTATTCCTATTAACTCTACTAATGTTACCTAAATTAGTCAGACATGTAGATGGCAGCCAAGAGATAAAGAAGAACCTCTTTGCTGCCCTCTGGTGGCCAGTTGAATTTTGCAGCTGTAGGTCAGTCTATGCCACTGGATATTGCGTTGCTAAAAAAAAAAAATCTGGGTGTTTTGCCTTGTTTTATTTCCCCCGCTCGGCTAAAATTATGCATAATGCATTACCCACAACTGTCCTTCCTTCGTGCTGAGCTTTTGTAAAAGATTCTCTTCTGTTCCTACAGTTCTCAGCTCCCAGATGCATTTGGATTCTGCCCCAAGGACAGCAGGAAAGAACCAGGGGGATGGAATGCAGTTCACAAAAATGCTAATTTTCTTTCCTCTTGTCTCGCAGCCTGCTTAAAAAGGGAAGCAGCCGATGTGAAGCCTAGATCGCTTAAGGCAAACAGGAGAGGATAGACTTCAGGCGCCTTCATGAACTCCCAAGATGAAGTGAAATATGTCGAAACTGCACAAGGGTCAGTTTTAACCAGCTGGAGCCAAGTCTGATTACTGAAGATGGAAGGGTTAGGGTCATCCTACCTTTTCTTTAAAAGATCGTATTGATCCTGGCGCATTGCAGCATTTGGAAGCAAGAAAAGCAGCCTGCAACAAGCCATCATCAGAGTTCTTCACAAATCTATGAAGACACTTAAACGCACACCCCATACTAAATCTGTGCAGATATCTGCTGATAAGGAGTTAGAAAAAGAAAGTAGTCTAGAATTCTCTAGGACCTGATGCTCAAAGGAGGAGGAGAAACAGCAGATATGGACAAAGGGACACGTTTTAGAAAGTGATGGCGAACCTATGGCACTAGTGCCAGAGGCGGCACTCGGAGCCCTCTCTGTGGGCACGCACGCTGTCACCCTAGCCCTGCCTCTCCCCGTAGCCCCCTCCTCACCAGCAGCCCCCCTGGAGAAGAGTCACCCCCGGGTGTGGCCCGTGTGGAGCTGCACAGCCAAGCACATGGCAGCTGGGCAGCAGATGCTGCTGCAGGGTGCATGTGGAGGGCCTGGCCACCATGGTGCTGCAGGGCCGCTTGGGTGATCTGCGGTGTGCCGTGAATGGCCCTGAGGGTGGGCGGGGTGAGGGCAGACAGGACGGGGTGGGCGGAGCAGGGGCGGGCCAGATTTTGGGCACTCGGTGTCTAAAAGGTTCGCCATCACTGTTTTAGAACATCCAGGAGGTTGATGTGGAGAGGACCTGGTGAGAGGTTTGGTGGCTAGAATGACTGAAATGGACTTAGCTATCTCTAGTGGGCGGGGGTGGCAGGAAGGGGCTGGTTTTTGGGCACTCGGTCTCTAAAAGGTTCGCCATCACAGGTATAGGGTCTCCTGCTTGAGTAGGAGATTGGACTACTAGAAGGCCTTCTAGGTCCCTTCCAGCTCTATGTTCTATGACCATAATGCTGACATTAGCTGTTGCTCCACTTCCTTTGGATAGATAGATAGATAGATAGATAGATAGATAGATAGATAGATAGATAGATAGATAGATAGATAGATAGATAGATAGATAGATAGATAGATAGATAGATAGATGGATGGATGGATGGATGGATGGATGGATGGATGGATGGATGGATGGATGGGATAGGTG
>NW_015386271.1:282161-285269 GCF_001527695.2 Protobothrops mucrosquamatus | reverse complement strand
CATCAAGCATATTTGCATATATATAAAAAAATAACAGAATAACAGAATAAGAGTTGGAAGAGACCTTGAGGTCATCTAGTCCAACCCCCCGCTCAGGCAGGAAACCCTATACCATTTCAGACAAATGGCTGGCCAGTCTCTTTTTAAAAAATTCCAGTGTTGGAGCATTCACTGCTTCTGGAGGCAGGTTGTTCCACTGGTTAATTGTTCTAACTGTCAGGAAGTTTCTCCTTAGTTCTAGGTTGCTTCTCTCCTTGGTCAGTTTCCATCCGTTGCTTCTTGTCCTGCCTTCAGGCGCTTTGGAGAATAGCTTGACTCCCTCTTCTTTGGGGCAGCCCCTAAGATATTGGAACACTGATATCATGTCCCCCCTCGTCCTTCTCTTCATTAAACTAGACATACCCAATTCCAGCAACCGTTCCTTATATGCTTTAGCCTCCAGTCCCCTGATCATCTTTGTTGCTCTTCTCTGCACTCTTCCTAGAATCTCAACATCTTTTTTACATCGTGGTGACCAAAACTGGATGCAGTATTCCAAGTGTGGCCTTACCAAGGCATTGTAAAGTGATCTTGATTCTATCCCTCTGTTAATGCACCCTAGCAGTGTGTTGGCTTTTTTGACAGCTGCAGCACACGGCCGGCTCCTATTTAAGTGATTGTCCACTAGGACTCCGAGATCTTTCTGCCATTTGCCTGGCAGACACTTTAAAAAATTCTGCTTTGGGATTGCCCTATATTATATAGATGGTTGGCAAGTGCTGTCTTTTTAGTAGTTATTCCAAACCCTCTTTGAGCACTGAATTCTGGCAAGGTAGAATGCAGCGTATTATTTACCTGGAGTTAATTTACTGAACCTAGGCACGTGTGCACATTATAGAAATCAAACTGGCAAGCTAGGGCTTTTGATAAACTCTTGGTTTTGCAGAGACGTTTTATGAAAAATCTATAATTTTAGATAAAGTTCCTCCGTTTTACTATTCTGACAATTATAAGGAAATATAACAGAATAGGATAGCAAAGGTAGATGCCTTTTTTTCCCATTTGTCTGTTCCGAGCTGGAAATATAGTCTGTTTTTCTTTGAGAATTTTTTTTTTCCTTTTCCATAAATATTTATTTATGGAAGCTGAATTTAATGGATTTGCAGGAAATAAATCATCCAGATTGGATGGGACACAGTTGCTTGCCTGCCTTACTCGGAGTTTACATTTTGAGAGTGCTTTTTTTTCCTACCAAAGAGAGAGCATTTTTGTACAACTTAATGATTTGAAATGTTCATTCAGGGGGAAAGGAAATATTGGCATTCTGATAGGAACATAATGTTCTCTTCTTCTCCTGTTTGTGATTTAAAAGCCAGTCTTTGAACAATCTTCACTTATCAGTGCCTCCTTATTGTGATAAAACTGATTGAAGGTGCAGAGTCTGTGTGTGTGTGTGTGTGTTTAAATCGGCTAAGAGCTCTTGAGAAGCACAAATAAACTCAGTAAAGAAAAGTATTTTTAAAATTAGTCATTAACCCATTTAATAGACAAATCTTTTCAGACTCAATTCACAGTGTTCTTGACTTAGGAAAGGAAATACATAACAAACACGGTTGTTGTTGTTAGTTGCGAAGTCGTGTCCGTCCCATCGCGACCCCATGGACAACGTTCCTCCAGGCCTTCCTGTCCTCTACCATCTTCTGGAGTCCATTGAAGCTCACGCCTACTGCTTCAGTGACTCCATCCAGCCGCCTCCTTCTCTGTCGTCCCCTTCTTCTATTGCCCTCCATCTTTCCCAGCATTAGGCTCTTCTCCAGTGAGTCCTTCCTTCTCATTAGGTGGCCAAAGGACTTGAGTTTCAACTTCAGGATCTGGCCTTCTAAAGAGCAGTCGGGGTTGATCTCCTCAAGGACTGACCGGTTTGATCGTCTTGCAGTCCAGGGGACTCGCAGGAGTCTTCTCCAGCAGCATAGTTCAAAGGCCTCCATTCTTTGCCGCTCAGCCTTTCTTATGGTCCAACTTTCACAGCCATACATTGCAACTGGGAAAATCATGGCCTTGACTATACGTACTTTGATGATATAATACAATAATTTAAATCTTTGGCTTGATTAAAACATGACCCTTACGTAAATTACAACCTATAGCAATGCAGACACTATGAACACGAGAAGGAGGAGGCGAACTATTAAAGTAGATTCATACTTATAAGTTCTCTACTCCTCATTTTGGGGTGCTGCAGATAATACGTATCCCTAGAAAATTTGGGGGGGAAAACGATAACCCACTTTCAAATGAGCCCATGTTTATTCATCCCCAAATGAAAAAGAAAACTAACCTAACAAAACAAGACATCAGAGTCCGTGAATCTCAACATTAAAAAAGGAAAAATTAAGAATGATCCAATGGACCGAGCGCAAAGATGGAGGATGAATGCAGTGACTGCTGACTGTGCAAAGCTGAGGATCAGGCCATCCTATCAGGGGAGGAACAGAATAGAACTGTTTACGGCAGGGGTGTCAAACTGGCGGCCCATGGGCCGGATGCGTTATGTGGAGGTCACGCCCATCCCGGCTCCACAAAGGCAAAAAATAGTCACAATACATCATAATACGGCATGTGACGCAATTGAGTTTGACACCCGTGGTCTATAACCCCATTGTGGTTATAAGTTGAGGACTAGACAAGAGGGATCTTGGAGTCTTAGTGGCAACCATCTACTAAACATGAGCCAGCAGCGTGCGGCAGCAGCCAAAAAAGCTAATGTCATCCCAGGTTGCGTTAACAGATGGATCGAACCCAGATCACGTGAAGTACTAGTACTGCTTTTGTTAGATCGCGCAGGCAGTAAGACACGAGTCGAGTGACAGTCAGCTCTTGGTTTATTGGCAAGGCATAAGGTAAATCCGGACTGGCTCTCTGGGCCAGGAGAGCCCTCTTTTATGGGATTCCCCTGGCTTGTAATCACACAATTCCATTGGCTGGCAAGACCCTGTTGCTAGTTAGCCAACGAGCAACGGGCATGAAACTGTATGCAGATGGAGAAGGGCAATCACCCTTAATGGGCGATCAATGGTGAAGGGCAATCACCCTTAATGGGCGATCAATGGTGAAGGGCAATCACCCTTA
>NW_015386271.1:275048-278465 GCF_001527695.2 Protobothrops mucrosquamatus | reverse complement strand
GACCCTGTTGCTAGTTAGCCAACCAGCAACAGGCATGAAACTGTATGCAGATGGAGAAGGGCAATCACCCTTAATGGGCGATCAATGGTGAAGGGCAATCACCCTTAATGGGCGATCAATGGTGAAGGGCAATCACCCTTAATGGGTGATCAGGATATGCATAGGGGATTAAGGGGGGGGAATACAAAGAACACAACAGCTTTATAAAGCCCTAGTAATACCATACTTAGAATACTGCATCCAGTTTTGGTCACCCCAATACAACAGAGACGGTTGAAATTTTTGAATGAGTTCAGAGAAGAGCAGCGAAGTTGATTAGGGGCCTAACCGTTGCAAGAGCTGAGTATATCTCCTAGTCTAGTTAAAAGAAGGACTAGGGGACAACATAACAGCAGTGTTCCAATATCTAAAAGGCTGCCCCAAAGAAGAGGGAGTCAAGCTATTTTCCAAGGCTCCTGAAGGCAGGACAAGAAACAACGGATGGAAACTCATCAAGGAGAGAAGCAACCTAGAACTAAGGAGAAACTTCCTGACAGTGAGGACAATTAACCAGTGGAACGGCTTGCCTCCAGAAATCGTGGGTGCTCCATCACTGGAGGTTTTTAAGAAGAGACACTAGACAGTCACTTGTCTGAGATGGTATAGGTTCTCCTGCTTGAGCAGGGGGCTGGGCTAGAAGACCTCCAAGGCCCCATTCTATTCTATTCTATTCTATTCTATTCTATTCTATTCTATTCTATTCTATTCTATTCTATTCTACTCTACTCTACTCTACTCTACTCTACTCTACTCTACTCTACTCTACTCTACTCTACTCTACTCTACGACCTCCAAGGTCGCTTCCACCTCTAATTATTCTGTTATGTCTTGCTGAAGTTATACCAGAAGATCTTATTCTGCAGAGGATTATGTTCAAATCATACCAGGAGACCAATCCCTTATTACTCAGCAGCACTTCAGGAAAAAAATAATGCAATCCAGGAAAGACTGCACACTGAATTTTTATTTTTTCAAAAACACCACTCAGATTTTTATTTTACTATAGCTGGGTGAAAGTACAATATATTAATTTAAGGGGGCAGGGGAAGCTTTGCTACCAGAAGCTCAGAAATCACATCCCTTAGGTAGAAAACAGACCTTATATACATTGAATGCAAATTCTATAATTAAGTTATGAATACTGACAGTTTATTTTAATATCAGAAAAAAGAGGATTTCTTGACTCAAGATACCAAAATGTTTTTCCACCGAACCTGTGCAGTGGACCGTCTAATATGTTTTTCACGGATTTATTCTATTCTTGAAACACATTGCACAATAAGCACTTACTGCATTCTAATAGCTGTTTGTATGTATATTATAAGTAAGGTTATTATAGTTTTGCCTCCAGATTTTACAGAAAGCATGTTCAATCCTCTAATATTGGGGAAATGAGGGTTTAAAGTACCTGGGGCAGTGAGACCGTCTCCAAATGAAGCTATCGCCCCGCTCCAATTTTTGGCAACTGAAAGATAGGTTGCGAAAAGGGTCACACTTAATAAGAATAGCTGCAACCTTTGTGAACAGAATAATTATGGTCTCCTTTTGCTAATTTGCTTGGAGCCCTTGTGGTTTAGACAGCCTTTGATCTATTAATGGCTTGTTCTATCAGAGATGGAAGCAGGTTAATGGTTGTCTGGGCAGTAATCAATTTGATCTGATTAAGGTTTTGGCCCTGACCCAATATTATTTTTCTTGGGTATCTCTGCAGCAATTCAATAGGAACAAGAACTGCAGCAACAGCGTTTGCCACATCAGCTTTCAAATAAATCCTCTAAAATTATTAATTCACCAGAATTGGAGGGGAGGGAATCCAGCATTAGTAGTCCATAAATCTTTCTGGAATTATTTTTCCCCAGGTAATTTTCTTATCTTACAAAAGGCATTGAAACCAAATGTATATAGCAATGCATTTTTTTTCCAGTTCCACACACCTCCAAGATATATCCTCGAAAGCTCCTCTTTTATTGAATCAACTCTCACCTTTTACTTAATTCCCAATGCACTTTAAAACTGAATGGAATAATATAAACAGAGCATCCACCAAATCAAACTGAAGGCAAGCGACCAAATGAGGAGAAAGCTTAAATAAAATAGCTAGAGAGGGAATTCCATGCACACGCAAGGCATTCAATTTTGTCCTCCCAATTTTTGCTATTGGAAGTTATTTTTCCAATCTAATTTTGACCAAGTGCTTTTGAGTAATCCGCCTTCTAGCAAGCAGTTGGAGAAAAAGTAAAAGCTCTAGTAAAACAAAAAGTAAAATAAAAGCTCTTAGACTAATGCGCAATCAATCAACTTAAAGTCAACCCATGTTGACTTTAAGTTGATGGTGCATTAGAAGAGCAACAAAGATGATTAGGGGCCTGGAGACTAAAACATATGTTGCAGGAATTGGGTATGTCTAGTCTAGCAAAAGGAAGGACCAGGGATCACATGATAGCAGTCTTTCAATACTTGAAGGGCTGCCCCAAAGAAGAGGGAGTCAAGCCATTCTCCAAAGTACCAGAAGGCAGGACAAGAAGCAACGGATGGAAATTAATTAAGGAGAGAAGCAACCAGGAATTAAGGACAAATTTCCTGACAGAACAATTAGCCAGCTTGCCTAAACAAGATGTGAGTAATCCATCACTGGAGGCTTTTAAGAAGAGATTGGACAACTATTTGTCTGAAATGGTATAAGGCAGTGATGGCGGACCTTTTAGAGACCGAGTGCCCAAACTGCAACCCAAAACCCACTTATGAATCGTTGGGTGCCGGGTGGGCGTGGCCCATTGGATGGATGTGGCCCATTGGCTGGGCATGGCTGCGGTGGTAACGGCAGACTGGGTGGGACTAAAAAGTTCAATCAATCAATTCCAACTTTGCGAGATCTTTTTTTTTCCCGTGAGAAGTTGAAATTGATTGATTCATTGAACCTTTTTCTTTTTGCACACGGCGGCGGAGGCCTAAAGTGAAAAGGTTTTATAAAAACCAGCTGAAGGCCCAGGACTCAGGCGACGGTGCACGTGCCCACAGATGGCTCTGTGTGCCACCCGTGGCACGCGTGCCATAGGTTCGCCACCATGCTTGAGCAGGGGTTAGACTAGAAGACTTTTAAGGTCCCTTTCAGCTTTGATAATCTATGTCCATAACCACACATTCTCACCTCAAAACGCCTCATCCCAATGCTCCAAGCAATGATTTCTTCTTCTGAACTTCAATAACATCAGAACAGGCATGTTCAAAGTTGGAAAACCCCTCTTCAGGATCACCACATCTTCCTATAGAACATCTACTGCACTTTTAGCTCATAACATTTTCTGTCTCCTTCAGATAGGATTGAGGTAACAGCCGGGTTATTAACTTTCAAGTACTGGCTAAAATGTCATTTATTCT
>NW_015386271.1:259417-273029 GCF_001527695.2 Protobothrops mucrosquamatus | reverse complement strand
CCCCCCCCCCCCCCCCAATCCTTATTTTCTCTAGACTGGCCATACCCAAATCCTGCAGCCGTTCTTCATATGTTTTTTTGTCTCCAGGCCTTTAATCATCTTACTTGCTCTTCTCTGCACTTTTCCCAAAGTCTCAACATCTTTTTTGTAATGTGGTGACCAAAACTGGACGCAGTATTTCTTTTTTTTTTTTTTTTATAAATTTTTATTAATAATACAAAATTAAAAACACATTGGACATAGATATGACGTGACTGGTTCCATACATCTTCCAACATTTTACAGTAGTATTAATACTCATATAGACATATAGTTCTTGAGCTTTGCTCACTATTTATAACATAATATAATATTAACACTTTTTCCCTTATTTCTGTATATCTATTTATCTTTTAAATATACATTTGACTATAATCTATATTTTATTCCAACATTATACATTCATCTTGGCTACCCTCTTATTGTCTATCCAATCATAAAATTGTTCCCAGATTTTGTAGTACTTAGTTTCACTTTTGTCCTTGAGTTCCCATGTAAGTCTATCCATTTCACCGCAATTGAAAATTTTCAGTAATTTTTCCTCTTCGGTTGGAATATCTTTCTCTTTCCATTTTTGAGCGAAGGCTATTTGTGCCGCTGTTACTATATGCAGTAGTAAATAATTTGTATCTTTCTCATATTTTCTTTCTATAATTCCCAATAAGAAAAATTCCGGTTTGGCTTCTATATCTATTAGCAAAATTTCTTCCAGCCATTTCTTTAGTAAGTTCCAAAATGTTTGTGCCTTTGGGACGCAGTATTTCAAGTGTGGCCTTACTAAGGCTTTATAAAGTGCTAAACCCCTGTTTACCTGTCTAATGTTGGCTTCCTCTTTTAATCAACCTTCCATGTTGATGTTTTTCTTCTACCGTATGTCTTCTTCCTTCCTGCCAACCTCAGAGTAAAAAAATACAATTCAGGAGAAGAAGACAGAATTGCTGCACAACACTTTCAGGAGTAGGATTTTTTTTATTATTATTATTCTATTATTTTTTTTAAAAAAAGGTTAAAACTCCCCAAAATTGAAAAAAAAAAGCACAAAACACAAAACAAGCCAGGCATTAAAAAGCACATTATAAAACAAAGACAACTCAATGTATTAATCCGTATTCAAGTAGGGAGGATAATATGTGTATAGGTGCTTTAATGCACTTTTTTTTTTTAATGCCATGTTTGTTTTGAGCAGGTTTCCTTCTCGTTAGAACTTTTTTAAAGATGGGAGGAAGGCGAAAGGCAACAACAACGCAAGAGATTGAGGCATCTCAAGGATGGTGCAAAATTGACAGGCTACTGTATTTAAGTGTGAAATTGTTTTACCGCTGCTGTCTTTGGCTGACCTTACAGACAGGAAGAGGATTTAATGGAACAGAGATGCCCAAGTTTTATGAAGAAAAAAAATCCCTACTGAACTGAGTTGTATTTCCAGGAGAGAGAAAAAGAGAGAGAGAAGAATGAGGGATTCTTGCTAAATAGACACATATTTGGTGTCCTTGGAGGGAACCGTCCTTAAAAAGAAAGTCATAAAAGTACAGGTAGTCCTCGAGTTAACAACAGTTTATTTGGTGACCACTCAAAGTTACAATGGTACTGAAACAAAGTGATTTATGACCGTTTTTCACACTTATCCCTGGGGTCACGTGATCAAAATTCAGCCACTCGGCACCTGGTTCATGTTTACGATGGCTGCAGGGGTCCCAGGTCACGGGATCACCTTTCGCGACAAAGTCACAACCGTGTTACTAACAACTGCAGCGATTCACTTAACAACTGTGTCAAGAAAGGTGGGTGAAAGCCGTGTAACAACCATCTCATTTAGCAACTTAAATTTTGGGCTCAATTGTGTCGTGGTAAGTTGAGGACTGTCTGTAATCTGTGGAAGAACGTTGAACAAGAAATAGCGCTAGGAATATGTGGGCTGCGTGACTGAGCTGGATATCGCTACCTCAGGATAAAAAGAGTGGCCCCGTGTCTGTTTAAAAATAAGGCCTACTGGTTTCAGTGGGGCCTCTTGCTTAGAAGCTAGACCAGGGGTAGGCCACCTGGGTTCTTTTATGACTCATGGACTTCAACTCCCAGAATTCCTGAGCCAGCCACGCTGAGGGGAAAGGGAGAGGTTTCCAAGCTGAGCCATGCTGGCTCAGGAATTCTGGGAGTTGAAGTCCACGAGTCATAAAAGAGCCAAGGTTGCCTACCCCTGAGCTAGTTAAAAGTCTCCTCTCTTTATGTTGATTAAGGAGAAAGGAACATTTCTTTGTAGAAACACTTTAGAAAGAGTGCAGAGAAGAGCAATAAAGATGATTAGGGGACTGGAGGCTAAAACATATATAAGGAATGGCTGCTGGAATTGGGTATGTCTAGTTTAATAAAGAGAAGGATGAGGGGGGACATGATAGCCGTGTTCCAATATCTCAGGGGCTGCCCCCAAGAAGAGGGAGTCAAGCTATTTTCCAAAGCGCCTGAAGGAAGGACAAGAAGCAACGGATGGAAACTCATCAAGGAGAGAAGCAACCTAGAACTAAGGAGAAACTTCCTGACAGTTAGAACAATTAACCAGTGGAATGGGCTGGCCTTCAGAAACTGCAGGTGCTCCATCACTGGAGGTTTTTCAGAAGAGATTGGACAGCCATTTGTCTGAAATGGTATAAGGTTACCTGCCTGAGCAAGGGGTTGGACTTGATGACCTCCAAGGTCCCTTCCAACTTTATTATTATTATTATTAAACTTGTTTGGGGTTTCCCAGCTGGGATACCTCTGTTCTTTGCTCAGTATAGTCAATGGTAGATTGGATCGCGGTGATCCCAAAGAAGTCAAATTCATTGAATCCTATCTCTTAGTCTGATCACCTTAGGTGTTTCGTATCCTTAAGCTACACCAGAACAATGATCTGATTGGACTTGATGACCTCCAAGGTCCCTTCCAACTATTATTATTATTATTATTATTATTATTATTATTATTATTATTATTATTATTATTATTATTATTATTATTATTATTATTATTATTATTATTATTATTATTATTATTATTACTGTTGAAAGTCCATGAGATCACCAGAAATGAAGGACACATGACCTCTGTGGGTTTTTTTTGTACACAAGGGCAAAGTGCTCAGTTCTACTGGTATTGCTCATCATCTCCCATGGGAGACCAATTAAATAAGACAGGACATCAGAGATGTTTTTCTGTCATCTGATTCCTACCTGCAAGTCTCTTTCAAAAGAGGGCGATTCTATAAGGACACTGCTAAGGTCCTTCCCTGTCCGCCTGCCTGGAAATTCAGCAAAAAAATGCCTGCCTTAATTTTGAAAAAAAAATCTTCCTGCCAGAATCTGTATCTCAAAACCATTCTTGGATGCCATCTCTAGAAAAAAGGAACGTGTCCACATTTTTCTCCGGCTTGTCATGAGTCTTTTGAAATATGCCGGCATTTCTGAACAGAAAAACAGATCCATTTGCTTTCCGTGACAGCAAAAGGTGAATCTGGATTTCGGTTAGTGAGGCTGTGGAAGCTCTGATCGGTGTAGTGAAGATATACTGGCACCAAGTGGTTGAAAAGTCTGATGCGGACCAGTTTATTTATTTTGCAAATTTTGTTTTTGTTTTTTTTTTTGAAGCGACAAAGATGATTAAAGGATTGGAGGCTAAAACATATAAGGAACGGTTGCTAGAATTGGGAATGTCTAGTTTAACGAAGAGAAGGACGAGGGGGGACATGACAGCAGTCTTCCAACATCTCAGGGGCTGCCCCAAAGAAGAGGGAGTCAAGCTATTCTCCAAAGCGCCTGAAGGCAGGACAAGAAGCAACGGATGGAGACTAATCAAGGAGAGAAGCAGCCTAGAACTAAGGAGAAATTTCCTGACAGTCAGAACAATTAACCAGTGGAACAGCCTGCCTCCAGAAATTGTGAATGCTCCAACACTGGAAGTTTTCATGAAGAGATTGGACAGCCATTTGCCCTCTTTTTAAGGCTGTGCATTTCTTCTACCGTGGTGTCCTAGCTAGATGTTAGCACATAAGTAACCTTATATAACTCCCAAAAGCTTGACAAGATTGTGCTTACCTAAACATTTACCAAAACCAAGATCATGGAATCCAGCCCTCTCAATTCCTGGCAAATACAGTAGATGGGGAAGAAATGGAGGTAGTGACAGGTTTTATCTTCCTGGGCTCCAAGATCACTGCAGATGGGGACCGCAAATCTAGACAGTATACTAAAAAGCAGAGACATCACCCTGCCAACAAAAGTACGTATAGTCAAGGCTGTGGTTTTCCCAGTTGCAATGTACGGCTGTGAAAGTTGGACCCTAAGAAAGGCTGAGCGCCAAAGAATGGAGGCCTTTGAACTCTGGTGCTGGATAAGACTCCTGCGAGTCCCCTGGACTGCAAGGCAGTCAAACCAGTCAGTCCTAGAGGAGATCAACCCCGACTGCTCTTTAGAAGGCCAGATCCTGAAGTTGAAACTCAAATACTTTGGCCACCTAATGAGAAGGAAGGACTCACTGGAGAAGAGCCTAATGCTGGGAAAGATGGAGGGCAAGAGAAGAAGGGGACGACAGAGAATGAGGTGGCTGGATGGAGTCACTGAAGCAGGAGGCGTGAACTTCAATGGACTCCAGAAGATGGTAGAGGACAGGAAGGCCTGGAGGAACGTTGTCCATGGGGTCACGATGGGTCGGACACGACTTCGCAGCTAACAACTACAAACATTTACCAGAAATCCCAGATCTTGGACTAAAGTAGAAAGTTAAAAAAAAAAGAATCCCAGAAGAAGTCAAAGCCACTTTCACTATTGTCAAGCAAGCCACACCGATGTGTCTTTCTATCTAGGTCATGCTTTGAAGGTGACTTTATTTATTCCTCCTTTGGCTGAGACTTCAATAGCCATTACAGATGTTCCTAAGGACACATTTTCCACTGTGCTGGAAAGAATCATCCTTGTTTCAAAGGGTTTGTAAAGCATTTTGTGTTTTATGCGCGCGTTTTGTTAAGTCAACATAATCTCGTTCTCTAGGCTGTACTTTGCTTTTATTGCATTTTATTAAACTTTTATGCATCATAAGTTCTTAGGAACACTTTGAAGCTACGTTCCTTTCAGGGGAAACAGTTAAGGAAGTGCTAAAGAATCGGGGTCTGAATTTCTGCAGAATCTTGCCGTGTTTGAAGTGGGATGTTATTGACTGGAAATGGGTGTTCCGGCGATAACTATGAAATGATACTTTTCAACAAAGATGATTAGGGGACTGGAGGCTAAAACATATAAGGAACGGTTGCTGGAATTGGGTATGTCTAGTTTAATGAAGAGAAGGACGAGGGGGACAGGATAGCTGTCTTCCAGTATCTCAGGGGCTGCCCCAAAGAAGAGGGAGTCAAGCTGTTCTCCAAAGCGCCTGAAGGCAGGACAAGAAGCAACGGATGGAAACTCAACAAGGAGAGAAGCAGCCTGGAACTAAGGAGAAACTTCCTGACAGTGAGAACAATTAACCAGTGGAACAACCTGCCTCCAGAAGCGGTGAATGCTCCAACACTGGAAGTTTTTAAGAAGAGACTGGACAGCCATTTGTCTGAAATGGTATAGGGCAGGGTTAGGCAACCTTGGCTCTTTTATGACGCGTGGACTTCAACTCCCAGAATTCCTCAGCCAGCTATGCTGAGGGGAAAGGGAGAGGTTTCCATGCTGAGCCATGCTGGCTCAGGAATTCTGGGAGTTGAAGTCCACGAGTCATAAAAGAGCCAAGGTTNTAGTTGCTAGCTCTTTCTACCACTGACTCATCCCTCTCCTTATTATTGCATGTCCGAAAACATGGAGAAAAGACAGGCCACCGAGATCAATCCGCTCTCGCTTTTTTCCAGCTGCCGTGGCTGTTTCCCCCCAGTGCTTTTCACAAGGGCAGCTTCATCAGAATGCGCGCGTGTCTCTCTCTGTGTGTGTGTGTGTGTGTGGGTTGTTTGTTTTTGTTTTGTTTTGTTTAAACTGGGTATATTTTTTCCAGCTTCCCTTTGGCGCTTTCGTTTCATACAGGGCCTTTTGTTTTGGAAAAATCCACCCGTGCTGTTTCGCCTGCCTGTCACCGCAGTTGGCTCCCATAAATAATGCCTGGCTATAAATGGGGACTCCGAGGGACAAAGCGGCCTTGTGAGCTAGCCCAGGCTCCGGCTCCTCCAGCCTGCCCACTCACTCACACACACACACACATCCGTGCAAAATACACGTCCCCTTCTCCTTCCACCCCCACCATTCCCCCCTCCCCCATACCAAATAATCGAGGGCTTCTGTTTATGAATCTGAACTCTTTGTCTCCTGTTCCCCTCACCCCCCCCCAATTGCCAGGGTGTGAGCTGAGCGTTCAGAGATGGTGGAGCTGAGCGGCGTGGCCTTGGTGATGGGTCTTCTGAATGCTGATTCTTCTTCACCTTGACACCTTGTGCTCCATGATGGGCCACCAGAAGAGTCCTCTAGTGGAGGGATGTCTGTGTGCTGGGTGGGGTGGAGGGGGGATAGGAATAGATGAATAGATATATAGGTACAGGAGATGGGAGGATGGATATAGATTGATGATAGAGGATGGATGGGTGGGTGGGTGGATGGGTGGGTGGGTGGGTGGGTGGGTGGGTGGATGGATAGATAGATAGATAGATAGATAGATAGATAGATAGATAGATAGATAGATAGATAGATAGATAGATAGATAGATAGATAGACAGACAGACAGATAGGCAGATAACCCTAGATTGATAGATGGACTGATGGATGGACTGATGGATGGATGGATGGATGGATGGATAGATAGATAGATAGATAGATAGATAGATAGATAGATAGATAGATAGATAGATAGGCAGATAACCCTAGATTGATAGATGGACTGATGGATGGACTGATGGATGGATGGATGGATGGATAGATAGATAGATAGATAGATAGATAGATAGATAGATAGATAGATAGATAGATAGATAGATAGATAGATAGATAGGCAGGCAGGCAGGCAGGCAGGCAGGCAGATAACCCTAGATTGATAGATGGATGGATGGGTGGATGGGTGGGTGGATGGGTGGATGGAGAGAGAGAGAGACAGACAGACAGACAGACAGACAGACAGACAGACAGACAGACAGACAATCCTAGATTGATTGATTGATAGATGGATGATGGATGGATGGATGGATGGATATAGACACATAAAGAGACAAAGATAGATGGATAGGCAGGATGGATGGATGGAGAGAGGGAGAGAAAGATACATACATAGAAGGGGAGAGAGATAGAGACATAGAGATAACACATAAATACGAGGGCAATTCAGAAATAAACCTCCGTTTGGTTATCAATGACAGACACCTGCAGGTACACAACTGTACCTGCACCGTTGCCCCAGTCCTAGGCCTTCGGCTGGGTTTTATAAAACCTTTTCGCTTTAGGCCTCCGCCGCCGTGTGCAAAAAAAAAAAGGGTTCAATCAAGCAGTCAATTTCAACTTCTTGCGGGGAAAAAAAAAGATCTTGCAAAGTTGGAATTGATTGATTGAACTTTTTAGTCCCACCCAATCTGCCGTTACCACTGCAGCCACACCCACCCAATTGGCCACACCCAGCCAATGGGCCACACCCAGCCAATGGCCACACCCACCCAGCACCTGACGATGTATAAATGGGTTTTGGGTTGCAGTTTGGGCACTCGGTCTCTAAAAGGTTCACCATCACTGGTATAGGGTTATCTGCCTGCCTGCCTGCCTGCCTGCCTGCCTGCCTCTCTCTCTCTCTCTCTCTCTCTCTGTCTCTCTCTCTCTCTCTATCTATCTATCTATCTATCTATCTATCTATCTATCTATCTCTCGTAACAAATATTCCAGCCAAACTGGTGTCAGCTGTCACCTTGTAATGGAGGCCAACCCAAACTCTCAATGCTTCCGCTGCAATACTCCCTCTAAGCTTACAAAGGGTTGTCCTCTATTTGCAAAAACATTTGCGACTGATAAGAGGCCATAAGCTATTTTGCTCTTACAGGGGCCACTGCAGAATCAACTGTATCGCTGGGAGAAAGTCAGCATGTTTTGTGAGATCTAATCCTTCATCTGGAAGTGCCAAAGTTTGGGAGCATGCGCAACGCAACCTGTGTGTGCCTACCGAATGCCCTATCCTGCCCTTTAGAGAGCCATTATTCCCCCGCTGTGAAGGAGCAGAACAAACACATTTGATTCCTTTCCTTTTTACGAGCTTCATTGGATGGAGATGACATTTCTGCAGTGGAGGATCGTCTTACTCTTTTCTCTCCTCGGAATGAAATTTTTCCTGTGGTATTTTGAGGAATGAAATGACCTTGAAAGAATCTCCTAGAGTAACTCCTCCCAGTTCAGACACATACATGAAATACCAATCAATGCTGGTAGGTCAGACCCTCCAACAGATCAAACATCAGACTGGATTCTTATACAGGGCCACATAGCACGTTACCATATGTTATTGTGACTCATGGCTCAGAATTTTGCTCTTGGTGTAAAAGCCCTGTGTAGTTGCACCGCTCTTTATATTTCAGCAAAAACAGAAGTGTGAGAAGTTTACCTCTTGTTTTCTCGTAATTAGCAGTTTCCTTCCTTTGTTAACTTCCGTGGCTCTCTGTCCTTCTTGGTGATTGGTTTCCATTCTGCCTTGCTGAGCTGCTGGTGCAAAGAGCAGAATCCACTCTTCCCCAGGCAATTTTCATCTCCTATGAAATAAGAATAACCATACTTACAGATTAGCCTCAGTTTTGATAACATTTGCATGCAACAACAGCTATGTCCTCTTTCACACTGTATCTGTGTATAGAGAGAGAGGAATGGGTCTGGAAGTGATCTCCCTTTTCAGGATGTACATAGCATTTTTTTTTCTGAATAGATTGGTTGTTTAATATAGGATAACAATGATTATCAAGTTCAACCCATCCACGGTAGGATGGAGGTATCTTCACTGAAGGTTGTGGACCATCACCTACCATATTGATTGGTTGATAGGTCTTCTTTCAACTTTCCAGCCTAGGGCTGAGAGAGAGAGAGAGAGAGAGAGAGAGAGAGAGAGAGAGAGAGAGAGAGAGAGAGAGAGAGAGAGAGAGAGAGAGAGAGAGAGAGAGAGAGAGAGAGAGAGAGAGAGAGAGAGAGAGAGAGAGAGAGAGAGAGAGAGAGAGAGAGACTGACTCAGTTACCTAGGAAGAGTGAACTAGGACTTGGGTCTCCTGGGCCAAATCCACCCCTTTCACTTGTTGTTGTTAGTTGTGAAGTCGTGTCCGACCCATCGCGACCCCATGGACAACGTTCCTCCAGGCCTTCCTGTCCTCTACCATCTTCTGGAGTCCATTTAAGCTCACGCCTACTGCTTCAGTGACTCCATCCAGCCCCCTCATTCTCTGTCGTCCCCTTCTTCTATTGCCCTCAATCTTTCCCAGCATTAGGCTCTTCTCCAATGAGTCCTTCCTTCTCACTAGGTGACCAAAGTACTTGAGTTTCAACTTCAGGATCTGGCCTTCTAAAGAGCAGTTGGGGTTGATCTCCTCTAGGACTGACCGGTTTGATCGCCTTGCAGTCCAGGGGACTCGCAGGAGTCTTCTCCAGCACCATAGTCAAAGGCCTCCATTCTTTGGCACTCAGCCTTTCTTATGGTCCAACTTTCACAGCCGTACATTGCAACTGGGAAAACCACAGCCTTGAGTATACGTACTTTTGTTGGCAGGGTGATGTCTCTGCTTTTTAGTATAGTACATTGCAACTGGGAAAACCATGGCCTTGACTATACGTACCCCTTTCACTACTACATCACAATGGCTTTAGGGGCTGAGAGGAAGGACTGGCCCAATTCACGCAGGGAGCCTTTGTGGCTGAGAGAAGACCAGAACCCGGAATCTTGGCTTCTAGTCCAGCACCTTAACCAATACACCACGCTGCCTCTGTTTTATAAATATCTGATTAAAGTAACTATTCCTTTTAATAAACTCAAGATCAGTGGAGGAACATGTTCCTTTGACAGTCATGTAATTATTCTGTTTATATTCTACATCTGACTTACCCTTTGGTATTTATATTGTGGAAGACAACCCGTCATATTATGGAGTCTTTCAACTCCTCTTGACCAAGATTTGTGGTATGGATATTCAATGTAGCCATGAACCAGAAAGGAGAAAGGATGGAGTGGGGGAACACGGTGAGCCATCAAACATGGTTGCATTGGTTCGAGGTGGTACTGTTCTTTGGGCAGATGATAATGGATTCAGACAATTGGTTCTCTTTGCATTCAATGCCACCAGAACATTTCAGTTTTCTCTCACATGAGGATCCTGATCCAGCTGTTCACTTATACATTATGCATAGATTGTTATTCCTAGATTACCTTAATTGGCTGCTCTTAATAATAGTCCTGTAGGGAAATTGTTGATGCAACAATTTGATTTGATGGCAATTCATCACAGTGATTGTGCACACATGTGGACTGAAGTAACTGTGAAGGGGTGGCAGAGTTTCAGATATGAGTTATGAAGCTGAAAGATCATTATCCTTTTATGGAGTTCTATAATCTCATTTTCACGATCAGATTACAAGCATCTGCAGCCAGGTCAATGAATCATTGATCAGCGTCTTCCATTTACGTGCATCAGCTCCAATCTCAGGCCAATATATTTGTCTGAGATGAAAGATAACCAAAATTTTCCTATTTGTTATCTTTCACATACACCAATTCCACGTAGAGAGTCCAATGCCTGTGGCAACAATTGTTTTTACTTTAACTTGGACTGAGGATGTGGCATTTTCAACAACCCTTGAGGAAGATGTCCCTTATAACGGATGGATCTGTACCTCTGGAGTGCCAGAGTTCGACGCTATTGCCCATATATTATTTGAATGTCAATTGTATAAGAAAGAGAGAGGTCAATATATTGGACCATACATTAGTTGAACGACCTATTGGGATCCTTACATTAAAGCAACACATTTCCCATGTGGGCGGAATTCAAAAATCCACATAACACAGCCCTTTATTTCAGCAAAACAGTTCAGTTGTGATCTGCGTAGGGGGGTCTAACTGGGATATATTATAGGGGCGATGCAGAAATCTCCCTTGCATTCTTTATTTGACTCTTTTTATTTAACCTGTTTCTTTTTCCCGTGGTCTTAATGACGTCCTGTGTTTCATATTCTGTATTTTGATATGGCCTATTGGGTAATCAACCATAAAGTTACCAGTAAAGTTACCTGAGAAAACAGGTGAACTTATGTCCACTGATAAGGTGCATGACACGGACCAAGTTCAGTACTCCAGTTACTGCTGCTATCCACCACCCAAAGAGACATCCTAAGTCTGCCTTATTCAAACCTTTGAAAAGGATTTCTGCAGGAAGATTCCTTTGAGAGATTGTGTTAAAATTTGAAGCACCAGAAGATAGTGGGAATGATTCCTTCACAGGTGGTACTTCTGGGCAGATTGCTATTTTATCTAGTCCAGCTTTTCTCACTAAAGAACAAAATGTCATTGCACCCTTTAAAACCGAAAGAGGTGAAACTAAATATGTATTTGAACTGGATGTTGCTGGAAAAGTCGAAGATGTCACACAAACACTTCACCAATTATACAGAGCATCGCACCTGGTCAAGACGTGACTGTAGAATAGCAGTCACCAAACGTGACTGCTATTCTACAGTCACGTTTGGCCAGAACATCATCTGATAAGAACAGATTTCAGAACATTTCTGAAACCCTGCATATAGAACGTAAAGCGGAAATGGTCACTCCATTAGTAACTAATCCAGGACATGTATGCCTCACTGATACAAGCCCTTATTTCCAGCCTCTCAATGGCTATCCTAAACCTGTGGTACAAGTGACACTGCGTCGTGTCAGACACATCTACAAAAGAAGACATAACCTGTCACCTTTGGGTCTGGAAGTATTTTGCACCGAAAATGATTTATGTTCAGACATCTATTTGAAATTCTACAACACTGAGGACCGAGATAATGTGTACTTCTATGTGTCAACCAAAAGGCTGTCATTCAAATAGGGGGTCAAAGAAATTTACAAGTTCCTGTTTCTTTTCATGCTGAGAAAGGAACTAAAATCCTTGGGGACAAACAACCTTTCCTGAGATGAGAGAGAGAGAGAGAAAGAGATGACAGATAGATACATCCTATAAAAATATGTTGCCAAACGAAAGAGTTTGTGACAGGAACGTACTGTATGTGTGTAGAAGAGCTCACTTCCTTCTATCAAAAGAAACTGCTGGGGTAGATCCAAAACAAACTGAAGAAATGAGCAGATAGAAGAACATTTCTACTCTCTGCTTGCTCATACCCACGAGCAGTTCTTCCTATTTTAATGGTCCACACTTTACACATTCTACATCACCTTCCTTCTCAACAGGCATGAGTTAGACAGTTATCAGATAATTTTTTTCCCCTGAAAGTTGATTCATGTGTGATATCTATGAGGACAGCCTCTGCTGCTGGGTTTTGTCTACCACCCATGGAGCACAACTGTCAAGCATGTGACAGTTGGAAAGGCAAGGAGCTCAGAATTAGCCCAGCTACCTCCATAGGGCCTTCATCGTCCTACTACACTGAATGAAAAGTCTCCTTCCGGTAGAGTCATCTGGAAAGGATAGGTTGGTCTGGCTTAACAACTTTGCACCCCTTACACGGGTGAAGCAGGAGGTGGGTTCTCCAGAATGTAGCTTTGGGGAGCGTTAGAATGTCAATTTTTGGGTTACCTGCCTAGGACGAGGTCCAGTCAGTGTCCTTGTTGAAAGGATGGCTCAATTTAACTCTCGTTTTAAAAGTCTGAATTATAAAAAGAAAAAGAAAAAGGAAGAGTTTTCCCCATCAGTAGAATTGAACATGACCCTAAATTGCAGATTCAGTAGAGACATAGACTACCTTATGGTGAGATACCATATTCCCGTGGTACTTATGGTACGTGTGCCACAGGTGGCAGACAGAGCCCTCTTCATTAAACTAGACATACCCAATTCCAGCAACCGTTCCTTATATGTTTTAGCCTCCAGTCTCCTAATCATCTTTGTTGCTCTTCTCTGTACTCTTTCTAGAGTCTCAGCATCTTTTTTTACATTGCGGTGACCAAAACCGGATGCCGTATTTCAAGCGTGGGCTTACCAAGGCATTGTAAAGTGGTATTAAGACTTAATAATAATATAATAATAATAATGATAAAGTTGGAAGGGACCTTGGAGGTCATCTATCCAACCCCCTGCTCCGGCAGGAAACCCTATACCATTTCGGACAAATGGCTGTCCAGTTTCTTCTTAAAAACTTCCAGTGTTGGCGCATTCACCGCTTCTGGAGGCAGGTTGTTCCACTGGTTAATTGTTCTCACTGTCAGGAAGTTTCTCCTTAGTTCTAGGTTGCTTCTCTCCTTGATTAGTTTCCATCCGTTGCTTCTTGTCCTGCCCTCAGGTGCTTTGGAAAATAGCCTGACTCCCTCTTCTTTGGGGCAGCCCCTGAGATATTGGAAGACTGCTATCATGTCGCCCCTCGTCCTTCTCTTCGTTAAACTAGACATTCCCAATTCCAGCAACCGTTCCTTATATGCTTTA
>NW_015386271.1:252606-254137 GCF_001527695.2 Protobothrops mucrosquamatus | reverse complement strand
TTATGGCTTGAGTGGCTAACTATCATGCTTTGAAATATACATCAAACCCTTTTTAAATAAAAACCACAAATTGACAACTATCACAGTAAAAGAACTGGATAAATATGTATCCTCTAAATTTCCCTGAAGCAGTTTTAGCATAAGGGTTATGTGCAAAGTCAGAGATGCCTTATTCAGCATTGCTGGTTCCTGGACTGGCTTATTTCTAGACCATTTTCACTGTCCATCTCACGAACAGTGCATTTGTGAGTTGTGAGGTTACTGTTTTATTCTCTTTGTCATCTTATGGCCAGGAAATAGATGCAAATCTGGGAAATAGCCAACTTTGGACACACAATGAAGGAGAAATAATAATAATAATAATAATAATAATAATAATAATAATAATAATAATAATAATAATAATAATAATAATAATAATAATAATAATAATAATAATAAAAAAAATCATTGCACAGTCAGCCAGATGTTCAGACTGGATTTGACATTTTGTCAAATAGGCAGATGTGGATGTTTGATGTTATTACAGATATCATCGCAGGATGGAAGAAGTTCCTAGTAAGGCCGCCTTTTGCAATTGACTAATGGCGAATTTGTCAATGCCGATGATGGTGTTCAAGTGGTGCTCCAGTTGTTTTGGGATTGCACCCAAGGCGCCTATTACTATTGGTACTACCCTTGCTTGCCTTTGCCACAGTCTTTCTATTTCTATTTGTAGGTCTTTGTATTTTGTTATATTCTCCAGTTCTTTCTCGTCTATTCTGCTGTCCCAGACACTACTACTACTACTACTACTACTACTACTACTACTACTTCTTCTTCTTCTTCTTCTTCTTCTTCTTCTTCTTATTATTATTATTATTATTATTATTATTATTATTATTATTATTATTATTATTATTATTATTATTATTATTATTATTATGAAATCCAGAAGCATCATCAGGTCAGTTCTCTGCCTGTCATTTTCCCAAGGCAGATCATCCATCTTCATGATCAAAGACTTTCTCTCCTAAATATAGATCCTAATCCAGTTGGAAGGGTGAAAATTAATTATTTCATCTGAGCGCCATCACCTTCTCTACCACCTTGACCAGTTTGGTCTAATAGTGAAGGCACAAGGCTAGGAAACAGGAGACAGGAGACTTTGGTCCGGTCACCCTCTCTCACCCCAATCCACCTCACAAGGTTGTCGTTATGTGGTAAATACGAAGAGGGAGGTATGTTGGATATATTTACCACTATGAGTTATTTATAAAATAATCAGGCGGGGTGCAAAGAAGTATAAAGAAATAATAATACCACAGCTCATCGTAATTAAAATTGGCTAGATTCCCATATATCTTCCTCTGACAGCTTCCTAACGATTGCATCAATTATGTAGATTTTCTTCCTCAAAAATTATCCTAGCTAGAGAATGAAAGAGAATGTATTATTATGGCCATCTGATGTGTGTGTGTGGCTAAGTTCCTTATTTGCAGATAACGGAAATCAAAGACTACGATTCGTTTAATATTTAAATCTCTTCCTC
>NW_015386271.1:247905-251057 GCF_001527695.2 Protobothrops mucrosquamatus | reverse complement strand
AAGGTGGCGGAACTCAAACCTGGCCACGCCCTCATCAAACCCTAGGACCGCCCCTTTAGAGAACAGGAATGCAAGTAAAATTTGGGAGGGGCTATTTCCGGTGTGGGAGGGGCTATTTCCGGTGCGGCCGGCCCGGAAAAAGGTGCCGGAACGCGGTTCCGCCGCGTTCCGGCTGAAAAAAAGCCCTGATTATTATTAAACTTGTTTGGGGTTTCCCAGCTAGGATACTTCTGTTCTTTGCTCAATATAGTCAATGATAGATCAGATCGCGGTGATCCCAAAGAAGTCAAATTCATTGAGTCCTATCTCTTAATCTGATCACCTTAGGTGTTTTGTATCCCTAAGCTACACCAGAACAATGATCTGATTTGGTAAAGTTAATTTCTGATCTTTCTGCGGACATGTTTAGAAATGGAGGTAGTGACAGATTTTATTTTCCTGAGCTCCAAAATCACCGCAGATGGGGACTGCAGCCAAGAAATTAAAAGATGCTTGCTCCTGGGGAGGAAAGCCATGGCAAATCTAGACAGCATACTAAAAAGCAGAGACATCACCCTGCCAACAAAAGTGCGTATAGCCGAGGCCATGGTTTTCCCAGTTGCAATGTATGGCTGTGAAAGTTGGACCCTAAGAAAGGCTGAGCGCCAAATAATTGAGGCCTTTGAACTATGGTGCTGGAGAAGACTCCTGCGAGTCTCCTGGACTGCAAGGCGATCAAACCGGTCAGTCCTAGAGGAGATCAACCCTGACTGCTCTTTAGAAGTCCAGATCCTGAAGTTGAAACTCAAGTCCTTTGGCCACCTAATGAGAAGGAAGGACTCACTGGAGAAGAGCCTAATGCTGGGAAAGATTGAGGGCAATAGAAGAAGGGGACGACGGAGAATGAGGTGGCTGGATGGAGTCACTGAAGCAGGAGGCGTGAGCTTAAAGGGACTCCAGAAGATGGTAGAGGACAGGAAGGCCTGGAGGAATGTGGTCCATGGGGTTGCGATGGGTCAGACACAACTTCGCAACTAACAACAACAACAAAGTTTATGGCAGAAATGCTGACTGGTCGTTCTGTGCCACATCTGGTAAAGCTGTGTCCCACTCAGCAGTTTCAGGACCCTGGACAATGACCAAGAGGTCTCTTCCCTTGCCTAAAATAACTATGAATCCAACAAAGGACCACAGTAATTTGACTGTGATTTAATAATTATATAACTTTTTCAGAGTTGAGTTTAATTATAATGTTGAAAACAGAGAGGAGGAGATTTCAATATTAAATAAATCATAGTCTTTGATTTCCGTTATCTGTAAATAAGGAACTTAGCCACACGCATCAGATGGCCATAATAATTCATTCTCTTTCATTCTCTGGCTAGGATTATTAGAGGCAATTGAGAGTATTGATAGTTTAAGTTCTTAAAGGATCTATGGCTGTTTCTGGACCATCATGGACCTACATGTCTGAGGGACAGCAGAAACTGAGGTAGCAATCTTAGGGTCTGGGGAAAGGATTCTGTCCTCATTCTAAGTATATTCAGAAAAAGAGAGCAAAATTCTGCCTTAAAGTAGGGAAATTTATGACTCTTCGTGCTGAATTTTCCTTTGGGTAATGCTGAGCCTCCTAAGTAGACTATATCACAGACATGCCAACACTTTACACATGGCTATAATAATTTTTCTTCTCCTTAAGGAATCTTGGGACTGTTGTTTTGTGGGAATAGGATGAACAACACTACTAGAACCGTCTTGGATTTATTGTCGTACTACAATTTCAATGAATCTCTAGATCAGGGGTAGTCAACCTTGGCTCTTTTATGACTCGTGGACTTCAACTCCCAGAATTCCTGAGTCAGCATAGCATAGCTGACTCAGGAATTCTGGGAGCTGAAGTCCACGAGTCATAAAAGAGCCAAGGTTGACTACCCCTGCTCTAGATGAAGCATGTCTTGTAAACTAGTACAGGTCCTACGTTAATGCAGATGTGGAGAAATGTAGACAATGTAGGTTGTGCTCATGCCTATGTTAAGGGTGAGGTTTGCTTCTGTTCTTCGCCGTCACCCAAATTCTACCTCTCTAGAATTTGGTAAATATTTAAACTTCCTCTATTTCTCTAAGGTAAGATTTCATTCTTTATAGACGTGTTGATACATGAGAGAGGAACATGAGAAGGGCTTCCTCAAAGTCTGAAGTGCTCTCCTTTCATGGTTATGTTTGACTACACTTTCTCAGTTTTGAGAAAAGCCACATCATTCCTCTTAATCCGGACTCTTAAATGGTTGTCAGTAGCTTCATGGTTTATGAAGTTGTTATCATTTGCTATATGGTATGTATGTTATTTTGATTTGACATCACATTCCGATGAATGCTTTATTGTTGTTGTTGTTGTTAGCTGCAAAGTCATGTCCGACCCATCGTGACCCCATGGACAATGTTCCTCCAGGCCTTCCTGTCCTCTACCATCTTCTGGAGTCCATTTAAGCTCACGCCTACTGCTTCAGTGACTCCATCCAGCCACCTCATTCTCTGTCGTCCCCTTCTTCTGTTGCCCTCCATCTTTCCCAGCATTAGGCTCTTCTCCAATGAGTGAATGCTACAGTATACAAATACTAAGAATAACTCAAAGCATTGAAATTAAAAAAGAGGATACAAAAGTCCACCACTTCTACCCTTCTCTTTAGCACCGGTTCATGCATCCCCAAGGATCTCAACACATTGGGCTTCTCTTGCTCAGAGGCACAACTTTGTTGTTTGCTGCACCAATAATCTTAGATCCTCTGATGATACCATACTGTCCCATCTCAAACTTACAGAAGAATGCTAAGGAGCCAAATTGTGTTTCTGGTATTTTGAAATGTCCATATCTTTGGTTGGCAGTTGCGGGATTCCTTTAGTTCTCTTTGTTCATAGTGGATGGGATTGATAATTGCTGACCTGTTTTTAATGGTGGAGATGGTGGTATGGTGGGGTCACCGGGATTGCTTATTCTTGCTGCCACTTGGTGGTCTACAAGATTTTTTTCACTCCACATCTGGAAGGATTAAATGGAGAAATCTCTGTAGAAGAGAAAAGACATTTCCAAATCTTTCTATCCTTAACATTTAATCTTCAAGAGACCTAGCCATAATATATAAAAAATTAAACAGTGTATATAAGAATACTTTACA
>NW_015386271.1:242475-244770 GCF_001527695.2 Protobothrops mucrosquamatus | reverse complement strand
GAGACATTGGAACCCATTTTAGCTAATCTTATGGGTGGGAGATGCCATCTATAGAACATTTTGTAGAGGTTTTCTTTGTAAGAGGTGGCCAGAGTAAGCTTCTTGTTTCTTACCCATAATTCTTGCCAGATGTGCAGATCAAAGTTAAGACCAAAATCCCTGCTCCATTTTTAACATAATCACTTTTACTTGTTCCTCATACATTGCCTGATCTAACAAATAATGGTATAATTTTTTTATCATTTTATCCTCTGATCCCAATACTATTTTATCCAATTCTATCGGTTCTAATTTAAAGCCTGCCTCTTTTTTTATCTTTCCAATATCTCACCTGCAGTTGCAGGTATGCCCACCATTCTAATTCTATCCCTTCATCCTGGAGGGTTTTCCTGGATTTCAATTCCCCTCTTTCATCTAAAATGTTTTTATATGTTATGATCTTATCTAATTGGATAAATTTTGGATGTACATGCATTTCTAACGATGAGATCCAACTAGGTACTTGGGTATAATTTGGTTGCCAGATTTTTGCCCATACGTCGATAAGAGCTTGTCTAATATAGTGCCTTCGAAATTATTTGTGTATTTTATATTTATGATCCCATAATATAGCATGCCATCCTATTTGGCTGCCCCAGGTTCTTAATGGTCCAAGATTTCCTCTTGGAAAATCAGCTCTGTGTTTTGGACATAGTTGTGAAGTTTCCTGTGCCATCAAAAACACAGGAACCTTTGCCAGTTAAATACATCTCTGTGTATACCCATGTTTGCCTTTCATAATATCATTTTTAATTGTATTTTTGCTTCTTCTTTTTTTGCTATGATTCCAGTGGCTTTTCAAAAAAAAAACAATTTCTTGTAATTTTATTATAATTTTGAATGCTTCAGCATTGGACATCATTGTGAGTTTCCGAAAGCATATTAAAACAAATATAAAATGTGCATGCCAATTTTATTTTTTTTATTTTTTTGCCATTTGGACCTCTCTCTCTCATTTTCTATCTCCTGCACATCTAGCCAGTTTCTCATTCTCAAATGACAAGTTCTAACTTTGCTCCATCAAACATTTATATTCTTAATGACTGTTCATGAATTCATGTACGTTTCCCGAGATTATGTCGTTTGCATGACTAAGCAGCAAAGTTATTGTGTGCTTCTCCCGTTTGTCTGCTGCTGGATCTGTTTAATTTCTGCAGGAAATAAAAGAGCATTTGCAATGCACACAGCATAAAACTGTTTTATTTTAACGTTTTAATTAGTCTCTGCCAAAAGAACCAAATCATTTCAACAGTTTGGATTCAAAACCATTAGGAAAATTATGTTCCTTAGAAACAACAAGCAGAAACAGAGTGACACTTTGGAGGAAAATAGCCGGAATGTAAAAAACAACAACAAGTATTTGGAATAAGTAGCTGGAACAAGTAGGTAAAATACTGGTTTCAGTAACAGAATAACATAATAGATAACAGTAACAGTAATAATAACAGTAACAGAATAACAGAGTTAGAAGGGACCTTGGAGGTCTTCTAGTCCAACCCCCTGCTCAAGCAGGAGACCCTATACCATTACAGACAAATGGCTGTCCAATTTCTTCTTAAAAGCCTCCAGTGATGGAGCACCCACAACTTCTGGAGGCAAACTGTTCCTCTAGTTAATTTTTCTGACTGTCAGGAAAATGCTTCTCTCCTTGATTAGTTTCCATCCATTGCTTCTAGTCCTGCCTTCTGATACTTTGGAGAATAGGTTGACCCCCTCTTCCTTGTGACAGTCCCTCAAATATTGGAACACTGCTATTATAACACCCCTAGTCCTTCTTTTCATTAAACTACTAGGCATACCCAGTTCCTGCATCCAGGCCCCTAATCATCTTTGTTGCTCTTCTTTGCACTCTTTCTAGAGTCTCAGCATCTTTTTTAATATCACGGCGACCCAAAAAAAAATCATCATCATCATCATCATCATCATCATCTTTTTTTTTCCAGTATACAAATGTATAAGATGTTGAACTGCCATTTTGGGTTTCTTAGTAGCCAACCAGCTGAATATGAGATAATACAGATACTATTTCAGCTGATGATCAATAACAATTGATATTCAGCTGTATAGTCTTCTGCTGGAATATAATCTTATCCTTCATTGATTGGTCTATGGCCGTAATTCTATCTTGTGGTAGTAAATTTCATTTGGGATGAATGAGGCTGAGTTTCTTTGCGCTCTCTAGTCTTCTCAGTGGGGTTATTCCTTCCTTCCTTCCTTCCTTCCTTCCTTCCTTCCTTCCTTCCTTCCTTCCTTCCT
>NW_015386271.1:237894-240719 GCF_001527695.2 Protobothrops mucrosquamatus | reverse complement strand
AGAAGAAGAAGAAGAAGAAGAAGAAGAAGAAGAAGAAGAAGAAGAAGAAGAAGAAGAAGAAGAAGAAGAAGAAGAAGAAGAAGAAGAAGAAGAAGAAGAAGAAGAAGAAGAAGAAGAAGAAGAAGAAGTAGTAGTAGTAGTAGTAGTAGTAGTAGTAGTAGTAGTAGTAGTAGTTGGAAGGGACCTTGGAGGTCATCTAATCCAACTCCCTGCTCAGGCAGGAAACCCTATACCATTTCAGACAAATGGCTGTCCAATCTCTTCTTAAAAACTTCCAATATTAGAGCACCCACGATTTCTGGAGGCAGGTTGTTCCACTGGTTAATTGTTCTCACTGTCAGGAAGCTTCTCCTTAGTTCTAGGCTGCTTCTCTCCTTGATTAGTTTCCAGAAGAAGAAGAAGAGGAGGAGGAGGAGGAGGAGGAGGAGGAGGAGGATCAATAATCTCATTGCTATAGTGATATAATTTACTAATTCACGCTAGTTATGCTTTAAGCTGGCAAACATTTCTTCATTATTTCTTCATTATTTCTTTAAAAAAAACTTAAGAAAAACTTACTTACACCAAACTGGACTGGCACAAAATTGTCATGATATATATATACTGTGTATGTATTAAAAATTTCTTTAAAAATGTGATCCCTAGGTAAATCCATATTTAAAACCAGTGAGCAAACACGAGCACCAGGGAATACAATAAAATAATTTAATATTAAAAACTATTTAATATTATTATTTAAAACTATTATATAAAACTATTTAATATTAAATATTATAATATTTAATTATAAAAAATAATTTTAATATTAAAAACTGTGTATGTGTGTGTAAAATTGTCATGATATATATACTTTGTATGTGTGTATAAAATGGTCAAATGGACAGTTTATCTAATTGATATACGTAAAACCTGGGGGGAGAACTCACTGGTGCACCCCTGAGGGAATCGGCCGACGAACTGGACCAGGGTCTTACTCCAAAAGCTCCTTCCAACTCTTATTTTTAACTCAGCCCTTAAAATAAGCTGCTCTTTTATCTTAGAAAAGTGGCTTCCAGCCTGAACAAGGGAACCGAGGGGCTCGGAAAGGTTTGCTAAAGACCCCGGGGCTCTATATTAGACTTCTGAGTCACGGAGGTTTCGCATAGCTGGTGTTGGGTTACCAGCCATGTATGGTCTCCTTGTCAAGGATATCAGTATCCGTATTATAAGTGCTATCTATTCTTAGATGACACTTCGGCTGGACTGACCAGGCAGGAGACGAAAAAGAGCGTTATTTCGTGCTTTCACAAAAGGGGGGGAAAAAAAGAACACTCCTTTTTTTTCAAAACAAGGCATACCCACCTGTGTTCCATCCCTCTGTTTCACACAGCCCAGCATTTTCCTGCTGTGAAGGAGAGACAAAATGTCCTTCGGTGTCACTCTCAATGGATCTGGTCCGTGGGGCTTCCGTCTGCAAGGAGGGAAGGACTTCAACATGCCTTTGACCATCTCCAGGGTAAGAGCGAGACAACTCAAAATGTTTTTTTTCTTCTTCAGATTGGGGGGTTCGGACATGTGGGTTTCCTGGAGGGAACCGGCCAGGGCAGACAAGGGTGATAAGATCCAGGACATTTGTGTGTGGTTTTTTGTTTTTTTTGTTTTTTAAAAAAGGGAGATCCTTGCAGAATGAAAAGTACTGAAATGACAAGGAAGGGGGGGTTACATGCTGCTCTTCTGCCATGTCTAATTCGTAGACAACAAGAATAGCTCAAGTATATGAGTTGTGACAGCGGGATTCGTCTTTGTGGCAACTGGGTGGACGTCACCCTCTCGCTTGTTCTCCTCAAAATTCCCCCCAACAATTAAGCGGAGGAAAGATCGATCAAGTGACTCAAATCTGTATGAGTGTTGGTGGTCTGTGTATCACCTCTTCTCCTCCTCCTTCTCCTTCTCCTTCTCCCTCTCCCTCTCCGTCTTCAAACTTAATTTTATTTTAGCACTTGCCTTATCTAGAATAAGAATGAAAGGAAACACTTGTGAGGGGCAGGATGATCGTAATCGCTCATGGTTTTTTTTATTATTTATAAATCATAAAGTATTTACCCAGCCATCCCATCTCACAATCAAGTGACTTTGTCGGGTGTTATTTGCCCATATCTGCCCCATGTTCGATCAACAGGCTCTCAACGTCCCTAAGGGCTGGTTTGCCTTCCACGCAATGGACTGGATCTTGGAAAATGTTTGTATTAAATCTGCAAATGATACGTTGCGTGATAATTAACGCATGCTGTTAGCCCTGATTCCTTTTATTACTTTTCCATTTTGCCAGCTACTGTAGTTCGTTTCTTTCTGGAATTGCTAAAAGGGAGATGTATGTTGCAAGGCCCTGAATAAGCGTGTTGTAAATATCAACCTCAAAACGTTGTCCCTACAACTCGCAGGTTTATTTTCTCCTTTTCCGCTGTTGGGATCGGGACTTGGGATAGGAGTGAGAAGTGAAAATAGATAATAGAGGGCAGGAAAATCAGGGTGAAAAGAGCTGTGACTGTAAACATCAAGGTGTTAGAGGGATGAGCTGAATGGCTGTGGAGATTCTCGGTGATCCAGGTCATGACTGTCCCAAAGCTGTCTTTTCAAAAGCCAACTGGACTTTGTTTTTCCCTTGAAGATGAACAAGAGCAACAAGCTGAGTTTCTAGGCAAAGATGTGTGCGATGGGCAGTGAGCTTCAAACTTGTATCTGTCCTTCCTCTTCCATCCTGCTCTGAAGCCCTGGATGCTGAGTTTTCTTTCTCCTGCGCATTAGAGATCCAGAATAAAATTTAACCTCACACAGAAACATTTTTT
>NW_015386271.1:228067-235586 GCF_001527695.2 Protobothrops mucrosquamatus | reverse complement strand
CGTCCCCTTCCCCAACTTTGACATCTGGATCTGCCCAGCTGCATTCACTCTCAGTTTGTGTCTGTCAGCAACTCTTTTCTCAGTCCTTAGAGAAGGTTTAAATCACCGATAAAGAAGAATATTGGGGTTGAAATGAGCTTGGTTGTTTTCTTGCAGGTGTTTCAATACTCAGCACTGATGTGTTATCTAGTTTGGGTAACGAAATGTCTGCAAGAAAAAAACCAAGTTCAGAGAACTCCAAGGATCCCTCCGTTTTAAAATAGCTTTTGAGAGTGAATCAAAAAGGTCTCAGCCTTTTTGTCCAGCTTCCAATTCCAACCTCTTGAGTGCCTGCAGGCTACGGTGAAAAATCTCAAGATGATAACCATGATGGTGCCATCAACGCTGTGCTTATTTTTAATGTCTGTTTTGCACAACGCAAATAAAAAAATTGGTAGAGCTTTGATTACCCCATCAAGAGCCACTATCTCGATATTTTTCACCGTATTCTGTGGCCACACTTCCCGGCTTCTCTCTGTGTCTCCCTTTTCTTCATTTTTTTCCCCTCTCTCTCCAGAGTGCAATTTTCTCTGCCGTGGAATTTTTGCCAGGCCATTTTCTTCTACTCTTCCAATTTTTAAAAAAAATCTCATTACATCTTGAGGTCGCCTTGCCTGCTAATCCTTCTGTTGTGTGCATGACGAGCTTGAGCTTCCGTAAAGATGGGGAAATGAAGCATAAAATAGGCAGGCAAATATAATTTGAGTTACCGCAGCTGCGTGGGACTTTAAATGTCTTCTCCAAAAGCATGAAGGTGGTTCTTAAGAAGTCACAGCAGAGGTCCAATCATTCTGAAGGCAAAAACTGGAGTCAAACAGCCCAAAGTCGTCTAATGTCCATCCTAAGAGGAGATCTTCTTAAATCTTCTCTTCTAAGGTACTTAGTAACTTTCTCAGCCTTTCCGTCTATGTTTTCACCCATCATTCGGAGTGTTTCAAATACTTGAGTTGATTTACCTTATGACGTTGACGGATACCCATGGAGAAATGTGCCCAAGAAAGTTCGTATTGGAATTTCAAACCTGTGAGGTCAGTTTGCAGAAGATCTAAAAGCAAGAGCCTAAATTCCAAACATGCCGATGACTTTCGTTTGCCCGGCTCAGGCAGAAATTTCATTCCAAACTAAGATTCCTTTACTGGTTTTATTCCCCTGAGAGGAAAAAAAGTGACGGAATTGATTTCTGATGGGAAAATCGTGGGGATCATATTAGGGATGTAGCCTCCATTTCTAACCTGGATCAGTGTTTCTCAATCACTGCAATTTTAAGACGTGTGGACTTCAACGCCCAGAATGCTCCCCATCAGTATGCTGACTGGGGAATTCTGGGAGTTGAAGTCCATATATTCTGAAGTTCAGATTATGGCTTCTCCTTCTGGGATCCTCAAAGTCAGTTGCTACGGAAGGAAGTAGCAGGACAAATAAGCAAAAGCAGAAATTGGGAAGAGCAATTTTTATATATTTAAATGGGAGGAAGAAGAGGAAGAGGTAGAGATAAGGACAGTTCCTTCTCATAGCTGTGATTTCATGAAGCAAGCTACCTTAGGGTCTTTCTTCCTGATAGACCAGGGGTAGGCAACCTTGGCTCTTTTATGACTCGTGGACTTCAACTCCCAGAATTCCTGAGCCAACATGGCTCAGCTTGGAAACCTCTCCCTTTCCCCTCAGCTTGGCTGGCTCAGGAATTCTGGGAGTTGAAGTCCCAGAATTCCTGAGTCCACGAGTCATAAAAGAGCCAAGGTGGCCTACCCCTGTGATAGACTATATTTTTAATGCATTAGAGAGTAAAGCAAACATCAACAATAGAAGAGCTTTAAAACACATTCTTCTCAAGTCTGTTTGGAAGGACACAGGCCGGTCATCCATCGAATTACTCTGCAGCTCAAAGTCATACTGGCATTTCTAACCTACAAGTGTCTGTGTGAAATACTTGGCTGTTGAAATGCCTGTGAATTTCTTCCTGGGACATTGTAATTCGCAGATCTGTCAGGTATCTATTCTTGATATGTCCTGCATTCATCATTAATATATGTTGCCATAGCTGTACCAGGAATGAGACACACAAACTCTCCCACATGGACAAATATTTAACAGAGGATGTGGCTACTTACTATGTAAGCAGGCCATCCATGGCAGGGCATAGACAAGACAGAAAGCAAAAGAATAAAATTCTGTAAACCCTCCTTGAGGCTTTGTGATAATCTTTTGCAGAATTTGAAAAAAAATGTCGTACTGACACAGGGTCAAGATGTACTTGAGGCTAATGTTAATATTCATATCAAGATGTAAAAAAGATGTAAAAAAGATGCTGAGACTCTAGAAAGAGTACAGAGAAGTGCAACAAAGATGATTAGGGGACTGGGGGCTAAAGCATATAAGGAACGGCTGCTGGAATTGGGTATGTCTAGTTTAATGAAGAGAAGGACGAGGGGGGACATGATAGCAGTGTTCCAGTACCTCAGGGGCTGCCCCAAAGAAGAGGCAGTCAAGCTATTCTCCAAAGCGCCTGAAGGCAGGACAAGAAGCAACGGATGGAAACTAACCAAGGAGAGAAGCAACCTGGAACTAAGGAGAAACTTCCTGACAGTGAGAACAATTAACCAGTGGAACAACCTGCCTCCAGAAGTGGTGAATGCTCCAACACTGGAAGTTTTTAAGAAGAGACTGGACAGCCATTTGTCTGAAATGGTATAGGGTTTCCTGCCTGAGCAGGGGGTTGGACTAGATGACCTCCAAGGTCCCTTCCAACTTTATTATTATTATTATTATTATTATTATTATTATTATTATTATTAGTTATTGTAGAAATAAATAGTAGGAGCATCTTTCTTTAGTCAATTTCTATGACCACTCATCTCCAACAAGGGTCTGTAGGTGGCGAACAATAATAATAATAAAAAAATGTTGTTGTTGTTAGTTGTGAAGTCGTGTCCGACCCATTGCGACCCCATGGACAACATTTCTCCAGGCCTTCCTGTCCTCTACCATCTTCTGGAGTCCATTGAAGCTCACGCCTACTGCTTCAGTGACTCCATCCAGCCACCTCATTCTCTGTCGTCCCCTTCTTCTCTTGCCCTCCATCTTTCCCAGCATTAGGCTCTTCTCCAGTGAGTCCTTCCTTCTCATTAGGCCAAAGTACTTGAGTTTCAACTTCAGGATCTGACCTTCCAAAGATTAAAAATGAAAACAGTACAAATAGCAGCCAAGAGATATTATAATCTGTCCGTGTAATCATTACTGGGAATCAGGGTCCTTCACACATTCAGGATGCCAGGCCTGGGCACATAGCCTGGCCTTCAAGGCCTTCTGAAAGGCCAACTGGATTGGGGCCATCCTAATCTCCGGAGAATGGATGAATCAGGGTCCTTCACACATTCAGGATGCCAGGCCTGGGCACATAGCCTGGCCTTCAAGGCCTTCTGAAGGGCCAACTGGATTGGGGCCATCCTAATCTCAGGAGGATGGATATTTCATAGGGCAGGTGTTACGGAAGACATGTCTCCTGATCGCCACCAAGCAACCCTTCTCAGCTGACAGGACTCGTAACATGCCCAGTCAGCTGGACAAATTCAACAGGTCGAAACAACTGGGACAAGGGGGTCCCTCAAGTAATGTGGTTCCCAAACCCTGAAGAGCTTTAAAAGGTGACAAACAGCCACTTGAATTACACCTGGAAATACACTGGCAGCCAATCCAGGTCATGGATTAGTGGAGTTACCTGGGATGACTCTCCACCACCATTGACTATCAGTGGAACTCCATTCTGCTCAGGTTGAAGCTTCTGAATGCTCTTCAAGGGCAGCCCCACGTAGAGCGCATTGCAGTAGTCCAAACGAGAAGTCACCAGAGCATGAGTGACAGTGAGCCGAGTCACTGTGTCAGAAGAAGGGCTGAAGTTGCTATACATGAAACCATCCATAACGCCATTTTTTTTAAAAAAAAAAACAACAAATTAACCTTTCGTACATTTTTAGAAAGAAATGGTGTGGCAAATGTTTAATAGGGTGTCTTTTATGATCTTATCTTCCTGAACGCTTTGGGGAAACATTTATTTCCCGTCAATCTCTCCGATCATGAAAATGGATTTTTTTTTCTCACGGGTGTGTGTGTGTGTGTGGAACAAAGATGCTCAGAAGCTACTGTCTTGGAATAGGTGATACCAGAGAGAGCTATAATTTTCAGTCTTATGAAATCTCACTCTAATGCTATCTTCTCATAAAACAGACAGCCTCTATTTTATTGAAAATGAGGTTTTATGGACTGCTTGCTATATGACACTCAATAACGATACTGTCTAAACCAGAAATATGTAACATACAGGGATATGTGGGTATCTTAAACTTCTCTTTAGCCTTAGCCAGCATGGCCAATCTTCAGGGATGGTGAGAGCTGAATCCTAAAAAGTCTGGGGACCACCAGATTACTTACTCCTGATCTAGACAAGAATCTCATTGCCCCAGGAAACCCCCTTGGCATCAGGAACATGTGGATTCATTTTTGGTGACTGAGGTCTACCATTTTGCCACAAGAAGCAATGGATGGAAACTCATCAAGGAGAGAAGCAACCTAGAACTAAGGAGAACCTTCCTGACAGTTAGAACAATTAACCAGTGGAACAACCTGCCTCCAGAAGCGGTGAATGCTCCAACACTGGAAGTTTTTAAGAAGAGACTGGACAGCCATTTGTCCGAAATGGTGTAGAGTTTCCTGCCTGAGTAGGGGGTTGGACTCGATGACCTGCAAGGTCCCTTCCAACTTTATTATTATTATTATTATTATTATTATTATTATTATTATTATTATTATTATTATTATTATTATTATTATTATTATTATTATTATTATTATTATTATTATTATTATTATTCACTGTAATGCTGAGTCGGCATGTAGATGCACCCTTGAAATTGCTGTTACCTTCAGATTCTGGGGCCAATGTCAAAGGCATCCTAGATATTATTGGATTACAGATCAACATCAAAAACAAAACTTTTCTATCTGTTATCTCTCCAGTGTCTCAACATCTAAAAGATGCTGAGACACTGGAAAGAGTGCAGAGAAGAGCCACAAGAATGATTTGGGAACTGGAGGCCAAAACGTATGAAGAACAGTTGCAGGAATTGGGTATGTCTAGTCTAGTGAAAAGAAGGACTAGGGTAGACATGATAGCAGTGTTCCAGTATTTGAGGGGCCACTATAAAGAAGAGGGGTCAACCTATTCTTCAAAGCACCCAAAGGCAGAACAAGAAGTAACGGATGGAAACTTATCAAGAAGAGAAGCAAACTAGAACTAAGGAGAAATTTCCTAATGGTGAGAACAATTAACCAGTGGAACAGACGTTGCCTCCAGAAGTTGTGGGCGCTCCATCACTGGAGGTTTTTAAGAAGAGACTGGACAGCCACTTGTCTGAAACAGTATAGGGTCTCCTGCTTAATTAGGGGGTTAGATTGAAAGACCTCCGAGGTACTTACCAACTCTGTTATTCTATGTTCTGTACTTATAGGCCAGGGATGTCAAACTGCCAGTCTGCGGGCCGGACGCGTCACAAAGAAACCGCGTCCACCCCATTGCCGGCAATGGGGAAAAAGCTCCGATACATCGCGCGACATCACATGATGTTGTGAGTTTGACATGTCTGTTATAGGCTATAGGAGCAATCCAGGGGGAAGAAATGAGTGCAGCTTGGCTTAGATATCATTGCAATTATGCTGCATCCAGGCCAGGCTTCAAATCACTGCCTCCTTTGGACAATCCAGTCTTGATGAGCCTTAGCATGTCATCTGAAACCAAACCATGGGTCAAAAGTGCATCATCACGGCTCTACTTTTTACTCAAGTATTGTGGATGGATTACCTCCTTGAATTGCAGCTGGATTACTTAAAGTCAATTCTTCCTTTCAGCCTTCAGACAAGGAGTCCAAAAACTAGATCTAGAACAGAGGTCCCCAACCTTTTGGACACCAGGGACCGGTTACATGGAGAGAGGTTTTTCCGCAGACCGGAGAGGGCGTGGTTTTGTGTGCTGCCTGCATCTCGCGGATGGGGCTTTGCTTGTTTGTGTGGACCAGTTGCTGGCATGCTGCAGCCCAGTACTGGTCTACGGACCGGGGGTTGGGGAACCCTGATCTAGAATGAGGGCTAAATGAAACCGTTCCAGTTGTACTACATTTTCACCTTTTTGCAGGTATGCATCACGCTGACATGGGCCAACCCTCACTGACCCTCACTGGAACACTATTTTGTGGCAAGCTGCCAAGTGGTTAAGGCTAGAAACCAGGAGCCCGTGAGTTCTAGTCTGACCTTAGCTGGGTGAGCTTAGGCCAGTCACTCTATCTCAGCCCAGCTCACCTCACAAGGCTGTAGTAGTTGTGGGGGAAATAGTAGGAAGAAGGAATATTAGATATGTTCGTGGCCAACAGTAGTTTATAAAAAAATAATAAAGGCAGAATATAAAATAGCTGGATAGCTGGATGATAACTGGATAGATAGATAGATAGGTAGGTAGGTAGGTAGGTAGGCAGGCAGGCAGGCAGGCAGACAGATAGACAGGTAGACAGACAGATAGGTAGGCAGACAGACAGACAGGTAGACAGGCAGGTAGACAAGTAGACAGGTAGATAGACAGGTAGACAAGTAGACAGGTAGATAGACAGGTAGACAGATAGACAGATGGGTAGGCAGACAGACAGGCAGGTAGGCAGGCAGGCAGATAGACAGACAGACAGACAGGTAGGTAAGACAGGTAGACAGATAAACAGACAGACAGACAGATAGACAGGTAGGCAGACAGACAGACAGGTAGACAGGTAGGTATACAGGTAGACAGATAGACAGATAGGTAGGCAGGCAGACAGACACAGACAGACAGAGAGACAGATAGACAGACAGGCAGGCAGGCAGGTAGGCAGGCAGATAGACAGATAGATAGATAGACAGGTAGACAGGTAGGTAGACAAATAGACAGGCAGGCAGACAGGCAGGCAGGCCCTTATTCACAAAGATGCTTGTTTTGTCCGTTAAAACAGTTTTCACAAACGGGCCAACCCACCTCTGAATAAGGGCTGGATTCTTCTGTTCTTCTGGAAGTCAACTGCTTCTTTGAAGGAGATGACTGTCACATTGGATTATAAATGGTCAAGTTATGAAAACCTATAGAAAACAACAAAGGACAAGAATGGAAAAATCTCACTTCCCCCCTTTTTTTTCTTATTAAAAGCAAAACCGCTGATAGGCATTTGTTGCTTTTAATCTCCCCAAACTGTGGAACAATGAAATAAGAAAAAAAAAAAAAAAAGCACTGCTGGAATGACTCCAGGGCTGAGTTTTTCACTCGGGGTATTAACCTGGTTCCCTGCTAGCTTTGGAATCTGAACACGGTTTGCAAACATTAGCCAATCAATATGTAACCACCATCCACACATTTGGCCGCTTCTCCACAAGCCAGAAATGTGCCATTGATCCATTTACCTTTAATCTTCTTATT
>NW_015386271.1:225083-227967 GCF_001527695.2 Protobothrops mucrosquamatus | reverse complement strand
CTGCCTCCAGAAGCGGTGAATGCTCCAACACTGGAAGTTTTTAAGAAGAGACTGGACAGCCATTTGTCCAAAATGGTATAGGGTTTCCTGCCTGAGCAGGGGGTTGGACTAGATGACCTCCAAGGTCCCTTCCAACATTATTATTATTATTATTATTATTATTATTATTATTATTATTATTATTATTATTATTATTATTCACTGTAATACTGAGTCAGCATGTAGATGCACCCTTGAAATTGCTGTTTCCTTCAGATTTGGGGCCAATGTCAAAGGCAGCCTAGATATTATTGGATTACGGATCAACATCAAAACCAAAACTTTCCTATCTGTTATCTCTCCAGTGTCTCAACATCTAAAAGAGACACTGAGACACTGGAATGAGTGCAGAGAAGAGCCACAAGAATGATTTGGAGACTGGAGGCCAAAACATATGAAGAACAGTTGCAGGAATTGGGTATGTCTAGTCTAGTGAAAAGAAGGACTAGGGTAGACATGATAGCAGTGTTCCAGTATTTGAGGGGCCACTATAAAGAAGAGGGGTCAACCTATTCTTCAAAGCACCCAAAGGCAAAACAAAAAGTAATGGATGGAAACTTATCAAGAAGAGAAGCAACCTAGAACTAAGGAGAAATTTCCTAATGGTGAGGACAATTAACCAGTGGAACAGACGTTGCCTCCAGAAGTTGTGGGTGCTCCATCACTGGAGGTTTTTAAGAAGAGACTGGACAGCCACTTGTCTGAAACAGTATAGGGTCTCCTGCTTAATTAGGGGGTTAGATTAAAAGACCTCTGAGGTACTTTCCAACTCTATTATTCTATGTTCTGTACTTATAGGCCAGGGATGTCAAACTGCCAGTCTGCGGGCCGGATGTGTCACAAAGAAACCGCGTCCACCCCATTGCCGGCAATGGGGAAAAAGCTCCGATACGTCGCGCGATATCATGTGATGTTGTGAGTTTGACATGTCTGTTATAGGCTATAGGAGCAATCCAGGGGGAAGAAATGAGTGCAGCTTGGCTTAGATATCATTGCAATTATGCTGCATCCAGGCCAAGCTTCAAATCACTGCCTCCTTTGGACAATCCAGTGTTGATAAGCCTTAGCATGTCATCTGAAACCAAACCATGGGTCAAAAGTGCATCACGGCTCTACTTTTTACTCAAGTATTGTGGATGGATTACCTCCTTGAATTGCAGCTGGATTACTTAAAGTCAATTCTTCCTTCCAGCCTTCAGACAAGGAATCCCAAAACTAGATCTAGAACAGAGGTCCCCAACCTTTTGGGCACCAGGGACCGGTTACGTGGAGAGAGGTTTTTCCGCAGACCGGAGGGGGTGTGGTTTTGTATGCTGCCTGCATCCCGCGGATGGGGCTTTGTTTGTTTGTGCGGACTGGTTGCTGGCATGCCGCGGCCCGGTACTGGTCTACGGACCGGGGGTTGGGGAACCCTGATCTAGAATGAGGGCTAAATGAAACCGTTCCAGTTGTACTACATTTTCACCTTTTTGCAGGTATGCATCACGCTGACATGGGCCAACCCTCACTGACCCTCACTGGAACACTATTTTGTGGCAAGCTGCCAAGTGGTTAAGGCTAGAAACCAGGAGCCCGTGAGTTCTAGTCTGACCTTAGCTGGGTGAGCTTAGGCCAGTCACTCTATCTCAGCCCAGCTCACCTCACAAGGCTGTAGTAGTTGTGGGGGAAATAGTAGGAAGAAGGAATATTAGATATGTTTGTGGCCTTCAGTAGTTTATAAAAAATAATAAAGGCAGAATATAAAATAGCTGGATAGCTGGATAGCTAGATAAATAGATAGATAGATAGATAGATAGATAGATAGATAGATAGATAGATAGATAGATAGATAGATAGATAGATAGATAGATAGATAGGTAGGTAGGTAGGTAGGTAGGTAGGTAAGCAGACAGACAGACAGGTAGATAGGTAGACAGATAGACAGACACATAAGTAGACAGACAGACAGATAGGCAGATAGGCAGGTAGGCAGGCAGGCAGATAGACAGGTAGGTAGACAGGTAGACAGGTAGACAGATAGACAGACAGACAAACAGATAGACAGGTAGGTAGACAGATAGACAGGTAGACAGGTAGACAGGTAGGTAGACAGGTAGGCAGACAGACAGGTAGACAGATAGGCAGACAGACAGGCAGGCAGGCAGACAGACAGACAGACAGACAGATAGACAGGTAGGCAGACAGACAGACAGACAGACAGACAGACAGACAGACAGACAGACAGACAGACACAGACAGACAGACAGACAGACAGGTAGGCAGGCAGGCAGGCAGGCAGGCAGGCAGACAGACAGGTAGACAGGTAGGTAGACAGAGAGACAGGCAGGCAGACAGGCAGGCAGGCAGGCAGGCAGGCCCTTATTCACAAAGATGCTTGTTTTGTCCGTTAAAACAGTTTTCACAAACGGGCCAACCCACCTCTGAATAAGGGCTGGATTCTTCTGTTCTTCTGGAAGTCAACTGCTTCTTTGAAAGAGATGACTGTCACATTGGATTCTAAATGGTCAAGTTATGAAAACCTATAGAAACCAACAAAGGACAAGAATGGAAAAATCTCATTTCCCCCTTTTTTTCTTATTAAAAGCAAAACCGCTGATAGGCGTTTGTTGCTTTTAATCTCCCCAAACTGTGGAACAATGAAATAAGAAAAAAAAAAGCACTGCTGGAATGACTCCAGGGCTGAGTTTTTCACTCGGGGTATTAACCTGGTTCCCTGCTAGCTTTGGAATCTGAACACGGTTTGCAAACATTAGCCAATCAATATGTAACCACCATCCACACATTTGGCCGCTTCTCCACAAGCCAGAAATGTGCCATTGATCCATTTACCTTTAATCTTCTTATT
>NW_015386271.1:213399-224414 GCF_001527695.2 Protobothrops mucrosquamatus | reverse complement strand
AAAAAAAAAAGCACTGCTGGAATGACTCCAGGGCTGAGTTTTTCACTCGGGGTATTAACCTGGTTCCCTGCTAGCTTTGGAATCTGAACACGGTTTGCAAACATTAGCCAATCAATATGTAACCACCATCCACACATTTGGCCGCTTCTCCACAAGCCAGAAATGTGCCATTGATCCATTTACCTTTAATCTTCTTATTTTCTTTTTTTCTAAAAAGCCAAGGTTTTAAGTTCAGAGGTGGAGAAAGGGATGAAACTTAATCTGCAACCTCAGACAGCAATAAAATCTCTTCTCACTTTAAGTAGCATCACATTTAAAACCCACTTCAGCCAGCTTTTGAAGGGCAAAGATTGAAACAGAATAGGAGAGAGAGAGAGTGAGAAAGAGAGAGGGAGGGAGGGAGGGAGAGAAGAAGGGAGGAAAGAGAGAGAGAGAGAGAGAGAGAGAGAGAGAGAGAGAGAGAGAGAGAGTCTTCTGTCACCTATGATTCATTTCTGTTCCCTTAATATTGAAAAGTACTAGTACTGAATCAATATATACTGTATAATGTAATCAGTGTAAGTTTTATTTAAAACCCAGCTTATGGATGCTTCAACAAATCATGACTTGTGGACTTCAACTCCCAGAATTCCTGAGCCAGCATGGCTCAGCTTGGAAACCTCTCCCTTTCCCCTCAGCGTGGCTGGCTCAGGAATTCTGGGAACTGAGGTCCACGAGTCATAAAAGAGCCAAGGTTGCCTACCCCTGGCCTAGGTGACTGAGAATCTCCACAGATAAATTCAATAAATCATATTTCTGATAACCTAGTGCACAGCAAGTTAAGAACAACGAGCTTTTTGGTTTTGTTCAAGAAGTCTGGAAGATCTTCTGAATTCTTCCCTGTAACTCCAGGTGATCACATCTGGGTTGAGTGTCAAGCAAGTCCAGTGCAGGAGCCCCTGTCAATCAAGAGGGTGACAGGTGAAGGCATAGCTGCCTGTTCCCACAGAACTGAACATCGGGCTTAGTGCCCTGTCATTTATCTAAAAATAAGTGGCCAGCAAAGGCTGCGAGGAAACTTAGTAGCTGGATCAGTTTTTAAGGTCATGCTTCAGTTTCCTATGTCTGGAATTCTGGATTTTCTTATAGCCAGCAGGTGTGAAAAATAGTTTTGGTGCTCGCTTTTGTCCAGAGCTTTTCATAGATGGCCCCGAATGCAGCGTTCATCTCCCACCCCCGCCTTTTTAAAAATTAAATTTGGTAACAAGATCGTTCTCCAGCCTGGTATTCGTTTCTTCATTCCTACCTCGTTGCAATTATTTAGTAAGGACGTTGGGATCCCGTTGAGGAAAAGAGGGCGAACATGAACATCAGGCTGGCCTACAACGGTTTTCCTTCCAGCCTTTTCAGAGTTTGCGGCGGTTTGACATATTGTAGTTGGGTTGTAAGCGGCTCAGGTGGGGTTTTCGAAGATCTGTTGGATGAGAAGGTGATTCCCAGATGAGTTTTGCCCTTGGTAGTAAGCCATCACAATGGTTCAATCTTTAAAACTAACCCCTTTTAAGCAAGGAACCATTTCATGTACAATCTTTATGGTTCTGCTGAGCTTAAATTTGCTGTTATGCATGAATAGATCTTCTGCTTATCTCGACGTTGAGTTCTTGATGCTCCAGTTGACATTGGAAAGACGTTTCAATTGTTATAAACCTTAACTGAGGGTCAGGAAACTCCTGACCCTTCTCAAAGACATCTCACAGAATTCAAAACTTACCGTTTCCCCATGGGCATCAATGGGCACTGGGGATTTACTCCTTAGCTGGGCGGCTAGTGAGATATATGTCCCAGGGTGACGTTATTTTCCTTTTCCAAACACTGTGGGAAGTTTCCTTCTTTCTCTGAAAAGGACAATATCAACCCACTCTGATATTGTTGCAAGAAAAACAAGAGGGATATCCTAGAATCCTAGCCCTACAAGGGAACTTGCAGGTCTCCTAGCTCACCCCACCCCCTGCCTGCGCAAATCAGGAATCCTTATGTTGGTTATATGCTGACCTAATCATTATCTATCCCAAGAGATTTGTATCTTTACAGCAGCATCTGTGCCTGTATTATGTTCCCCAGTCTTTTTCCAGATGAGCTCAAGCCTGGATAATCCGTACAACTCTGATTATATTCATTTTATCCTTACGATACATCTAGAGTAGGGCAAGGGACACGTTATCCCGTCCTGAATTCAAAGCAGGAGAAAACGCTGGGTATTTCAACTGTTGTTACAGTCATGATCCAGTCCTTCTGGATCCCCGTTGCCCAGTCACACGCAATTATTTACAAAGCAGCTTCAGACAGACTCAGAACAAAGAAGAAGCCCTTTGCCCTGGCAACGTGCATTTTTCCTAACTAGACATCTGGGGAGCTGACCCCCAGACCTCCAAGTGCAGAGCGCGCTTAGAGTGACAGCCTTTAAATGCCCGTAGAGAGGGATGCAAAACTAACCAGCTCATCAGGCCACCTAAATTAACATGCAAAGCCCTCGCTGATATCTGATCTAGCACGAATTGTACTGTTCTCTCTGAGACTAAGAGGTCCAAAGGACTAGGGGAAATTATGTTGGGACTGAGGAAGCATTTGCTGTGACTTCACACCAGAGTAAAGGCCCGACAGCTTGATCCTTTTGTCATGCTCCCGCTACGGTTCTTGTTGTGTGTCTCCAGAGGGCCCTGACTTTTATGAGAATAAAATGAAATATTGGCCTTTTTAACAGCAGTGCTGAATGAGGAGGGAAAGGATTTCCAAAGAAGTTATAGAAAGGAAAGAGTTTTAATTTAGGTGGATACAACTGTTTTTGAAAAAGGCCTGGATATATCTGATCTATTTAGTTTACGAGATTGAAAATAGGCTATTTATTACCTCGGGTAATAAATAAATATATTTATTAAGTATTTTATATATATCTATATAAATAAAAATGTAAATGTTCGTTTGTTCAAAATCTTAAATCTCCGAAAGTTGCATTTGAATACGCGTGTGTTTCTATATTGGATGATAATATATCTACAGTGTGGACACTGTCCATTTTTGTACGAAAAAAACTTTTTGTCGCGGTAGACAACCTGCATTTTCGTATGGGTGTTCGTAACACTTTAATTTGTATAATGTTTGCACGCGAAAGAGAAAAGAAAGAAAAGGTAAATTGGTCTGACTCGGTGTCGTTGCGCACCGGCCCATGTCGAAGTAATAAATATACTTATTAACTATTGTGTTAAGTAAATAAATATATTTACTTAGTTTTTTACTTAATAAAATGGTTTGGACATTCTCGCTGGGGGTGAGATGCTTTATTTGGAATCTGGGGCAGAAGATTAGGGAGCTGATCTTTCTTCAACTGCAGCTGTGCCTTACCTTAGCCAAATCCCTCTCAGATGGCTGCTTGCAGCCATTGACCAACTCCCCTCCAGAATGCCTGGAACTGGTTCACCTTCCTCTGAGCTGACATCTGGAGAGGTATCTGGGGAAGTGCCTCGGGCAGTCATCACAATAGACAATTCAGTATAAGATAGATATAGATAGATAGATAGATAGATAGATAGATAGATAGATAGATAGATAGATAGATAGATAGATAGATAAGTAGATAAATAGACAGACAGACATGTCTTGATTCCCAAAATTTCTGTGGCTAGGTGAAACATTTGTTAAGTGAATTTTTGCCCCATTTTACAAACTTTCTTGTGTGTGTGTGTGTGTGTGTGTGTGTGTGTGTGTGTGTGTTTTCTGAGGTTTTCGCAGGTGTTTGTATGTAGGTCTTTGGTTATTCGGGTTTTCTCCCGCGTAAAATTGGAAGTGTCTTGGTGACGTGTCGACGAAGTCCCATTCGTCATCTTCAGGCTGGTGTTTTCGGCTTCGTGCTTCTAGGAGTAACTCAGCCGCCCTGAGTCCTCCAGGAGAAGGGCGGGGTATAAATATAATAAAATTCAAAATTCAAAAATTCAAAAAACTAGGAGTAACTAGAGTAACTAGAGTTACTCCTAGAAGCACGAAGCTGAAAACACCAGCCTGAAGATGACGAATGGGACTTCGTCGAAACGTCGCCAAGACACTTCCAATTTTACGCGGGAGAAAACCCGAATAACCAAAGACCTACATATATATATATATGTAGGTCTTTGGTTATTCGGGTTTTATATATAAAAACATATATATGTTTTTTTATTTTTAAATTTATGTATGTTACCGGTATATAAATTTAAAGTCTTTTTTTATTATTCATTTTTTCCATACGTACGATAGTAATTATTCAACCAACGTGCGGTCTGAGTTTACATGCTAATACATATTTAATTCCTAATCCTTTCTTCTTTCCTCCAACCAATGGTAAAATAAGTCCCAAGTTTGATAATATTCTGTTTCTTCTTTTTTCTTTGTCTCATAATCAGTCTGTCCATCTCTGCGCATTCTAGTATTTTTTTTTTTAATTATTTCTGCATCTGATGGTATTCCTTCATTATTCCAGTGTTGCACCAATATAATTCTTGCTGCTGTTGTGCCCTGCAAAGTCAGATATAAGCTTTGTTTTTTAGTCTTTTCTGGCATTATACCTAATAGAAAAAGTTCAGGTTTAAAATCAGTGTGTTCTCCTAACATCTGTTCTAGCCAAGTATGTATCTTTTCCCAATACTTCTTTGCTTTATCACACGTCCACCAAACATGATCATACGTGCCTGACTTATGCTTACATTTCCAACATCGATCTGACGTGTTTTTGAACATTTTTGCTAATCTTGCTGGGTGGCAAGTGCCGTCTATAAAACATTGTGTATAACATTTTACAAACGTTCTTGCCACAGATGTTAAGCGAATCCCTGAAGCTGTTAAGTTAGTAACGTGGCTGCTAAGTCAAATCTGGTTTCCCCATTAGCTCTGCTTGTCAGAAGGTCACCAAAAGGTGTGTTCACATGACCCCGGGACATTGCGCAACCGTCGTAAATGTGAGCCAGTTGCCATGCATCTGAATTTGTATCACGTGACCCTGGGGATGCTTGTCACGGTCGTTAAGTGTGAAAAATGGTCACGTTGCTTTTTTTCACGGCCGTGGCAACTTCAAGAGGCCACTGAATGCATTGTCATGAGGACTGCCTGTACAATATGCAGAATGGCACCCTGCAATTTTTATAGATTCCAGGAAAAGGTGTAGCTACTGTAAGCTTCTGCAGAAAGCTGCTAATAATAATAATAATAATAATAATAATAATAATAATAATAATAATAATGATGATGATGATGATGATGATGATGATGATGATGATGATGATGATAATAATAATAATAATAATAATAATAATAATAATAATAATAATAATAATAATAATAATAATAAAGTTGGAAGGGACCTTGGAGGTCATCTAGTCCAACCCCCTACTCAGGCAGGAACCCTACACCATTTCCGACAAATGGCTGTCCAATCTCTTCTTAAAAACTTCCAGTGTTGGAGCATTCACCGCTTCTGGAGGCAGGTTGTTCCACTGGTTAATTGTTCTAGCTGTCAGGAAGTTTCTCCTTAGTTCTAGGTTGCTTCTCTCCTTGATGAGTTCCCATCCGTTGCTTCTTGTCCTTGGAGAATAGCTTGACCGCCTCTTCTTTGGGGCAGCCCCTGAGATACTGGAACACTGCTATCATGTCCCCCCTCGTCCTTCTCTTCGTTAAACTAGACATACCCAATTCCAGCAACCATTCCTTATATGTTTTAGCCTCCAGTCCCCTAATCAACTTTGTTGTTCTTCTCTGTACTCTTTCTAGAGTCTCAGCATCTTTTTTACATCATGGTGACCAAAACTGGATGCAGGATTCCAAGTGTGGCCTTACCAAGGCATTGTAAAGTGGTATTAATACTTCTTTGAAGCACCTTTTAGAGATTGAATCTGCAGCCCCAGTCAGCCCTAAATAGGATTACGCAGTAAAAGTATATATAACTGAACTATCTGACTGATAAATTATCCATTTCAGGCTTACCAATGCGACCGGTGCTCTGCCTATAGGCTTTTCAATTTATTCCGTCTTTCTCACCCAAACTCACACTTGATGAATGACTAAATAGAAAAAGCTACAGGCAATCCGCCGGGTTTTTTTTTTTAAGTTGGTATAAGGCTGAAAAGGCCATTGAATTGAAATGTTTCTAACAGCACCTACCCAGATACAGCTGGCAATTACAAGAAGAAAGCCTTAAAAGTTAACGCTCTTGAATGAGTCTTCAAAAACTTTAGGTGAGAAAAGTCTCAAGGCTTAGAAGCCTAATGTGTGAAATGGCCCTCAGAAAACACAAAGAGAAGCAATTTTGTTCTAAAGGACCAGGAGAGCCTAAAACTCAAGGGCACCAAATATATCACGGCTGTAAATTCCTACTCTTGGGTTCCCAAGCAAGCAAGCGCTCACACAAATCCTGATGAGATGCTGGCAGAATTTTTTTTCCCTTCCTGATTCGTTCATGACTCAGCCTTCAGGACACAGCATCCAAAATAATCTGTGTCCAAATTTGTGTAGAGGGATGTAATTTGATTCTTGGATGTCATCCAGAGGCACTGATTTGGTGAAGGGCAGCTGACAAATTTGGACTCGACCCCGCTTTTCATCATTAGGGGTCATTGTCAACTTTCCTTGCATGGTAGATGGGAAAAATAGCAGTTGCTTCCAATTCATTCACTGAAATGGATCTTTCTTGATTGCTGAACTCAAGAGAGCGCTACTTGCTTTTATTTAAAGGCAATTGGCTCAAGAATTCTCATGCCCTATAAAGAAAACTTATATAAGATGTTTTATAGATGGCATATGACACCAGTTCGCTTAGCAAAAATGTTTAAAAATGTTTCGGATATCTGTTGGAAATGTAAACAACAGCCAGGTACTTATTACCATGCCTGGTGGACATGCCCTATCGCTAAGAAATATTGGGCTAAGATCCATAAATGGTTGGAAAAGATGATGAAACTACAGATAGAATTTAAACCGGAATTGTTTTTGTTAGGAATATTAAGACTTAATTATGGTAAAGAGAATGACTACTTGATATTGCATGTTTTAACTGCTGCAAGGATAGTATTTGCCCAATTTTGGAAAAATGAGAATTTACCATCTGACCAGACTATTATTACCAAAATTTTAGAGTGTGCAGAAATGGATAGACTAACATTAGAAATGAAAGAAAAAGATGATTCAATCTATTTTAGAACTTGGGAAAATTTTTATCAATGGTTAGAGACACGTTAGAACTTGAAAGATTCAATATTTTAGAACAGATGACTGATTTTTAACCGAGTTCTAACTAACACTTTGATGACATGATTACTTTTCCTGACTTACTGACTTTCATTTGTTATTTGTGATTGTTAGGAATTTTTTTTTGAGACTTTATTAGTAGTGTTTACTTACTAGATTAACGTATTTGTTTACTATTTTTTTTAATATATTACAGTTTAAGCTTTGCTAAAAATGGTTGAATATGATATTCACTCATTATTATGATCCGGACGGTAGCTTATTTGTTGAAATATGTGATTGTACCTATCCTTATTTTACCCTAATTCCTTTTCCCTCCCCTTCCCCTTTCCCTCCATCCCTCCCTTTACCATACCTGTACTGTTCCTATTTTTCCTCATTTATATAAACTCAATAAAATTTTGTTAAAAAAAAATAAAATTCTCATGCCCGTGGCTCTCTGGTGCTCAGCCAACACAGCTTTCGATGACTTAATCTGTGCCACATGGAACTATAGGAAATAACTTCTTTAAACTGGCTTTAGGTTTAATGGCAGTTTCGGTCACCACGATACAAAAAGAATGTTGAGACTCTGGAAAGAGAGGAGAGAAGAGCAACAAAGATGACTGGGGGACTGGTGGTTAAAGCGTATGAAAAATGGTTGTAGGACTAATGAAGAGAAGGATTAGGGGTGACATGATAGCAGTCTTCCAATACCTAAGGAGCTGGCACAAAGAAGAGGGGGTCAACTTATTCTCCAAAGCACCTGAAGCAAGACAAGAAGTAATGGGTGGAAGCTTACCAAACAGAGATCAACTTAGAGTTAAGGAGAAATCTCACGACAGTGAGAACAATTCATCAATGGAACGGCTTGCCTTCAGAAATTGTGAATGCTCCATCACTGGAGGCTCTTAGGAGATTAGACAGACATTTGTTTGAAATGGTGTAGGGTCTCCTGTTTGGGCAAGGGTTGGACAAGAAGACCTCCAACTCTGTTATTCCGTGTTCTCTATTCTATTCCATATCCTGTAAATTTTACCTGCCCAGCATCACGTCCGTACAGGTAGTCCTGAAGTTAATTGGGACCAGAATTTTCATTGCTAAGCAGGCTGGTTATTGAATGACCTGATTTTATGACTTTTTTGCCATGTTAAGTGAATCACTGCAGATGTAAAGTGTAATAGAGGAACAGGCAGAGCTGGGAGATACACCTCTGAATCTCTGAACAGTAAGACTTCTTGAAAACAAAGACGGAGAGAATTACGGACCATTGAAAGAGTTGAGTTTTTAAGTCAAAGAAAAAGATCAGAGATGTGTAAGGGACGTTTTTGATTAACATTTAATTTCTTATGAAAGAATGTGGAGCAAGGAATCATCTCCCTTCAAGTTCCATTCATAATGGCACTTTGTTCCAGTTTGGATAACACAATCTGTTCTAATTATAGCAGCTATAGCAGATCCTTACTCTTAGAATATTGATAAAAATCCTACTGATAATAGAAGCTCAGACTTACAATTTTTTTTACTAGTACACTATCACAATAGGACTTCATATATATCCAAGCATGATTAACTGACACGATACCTCTATTCTAAGAACAGCATTGATTAGAAGAGATAATAGCCGCAATCAAACTAGGAAGCCAAAATATCTTAACATTTTGAAATATGCAGATAAGGCCATTTTGGTAGCTGAAAATAGAGACAGGCAGCTCATGATGAAAGTCAAATTGGAAAGTTAAAAATCCACTTTTATATATTAAGAAAGTAAAGGTAATGCCAATTAGGATGCTTAATCAATGTAGAGTTGACAATGAAGTAGTCAAATAAAATATAGTTTTGTTTTTATGGACTCCGGAAAGGATAAAGATGGACTTTTTCTGGAGAACTAAAAAGAAGAACGCTCTGGAGAAGTGAAAATTAAAATGCTAAGGAAGAAACCAATGGCAAACCTAGGTGAAAAAAATATGAAGGATATGATCTATGGGGATTCTCAGTCATCCAGATCACGCTTGTTCCAAAGGTGCTTTTTTCAAAAGGCAACTGGACTTGCTAGAACTGAAGAAGCTTCTTGGATGAGAAGCAAAACGCCTTTTGAAGAAGCACCTTTGGGATATGAGTTTCTTCGTCAGTCAATGGACTTTCACGTAAAAATGTTGGAGAGATTGTGAGGAAGCTAAGAGATAACAGTAGAAGGCTATTATAGTAGCTTATCACCTATGTGGTAGCCCAGGAAGAGGAGATTAAAAATGTTCAAACTGATTCTATTCTAATGACCTCACTAATAAAAAAAAAAAAGGTGGAGTTGCCTATCACAGGTCTGAAGCTTCTGTGTCTTACTCCTGATTCTTGCTTTAAAACACCTTAGGGATAGTCCTTGACTTACAATCATAATTGAGCCTGGAAATGGTAAAGCAGTTTTATCGTATGATCTGCCTCTGTGACTCTCCTTTCCTTTATCATGCCCTGGTTTGGTGGCATAACATAATGTGTCTCTGTGAAAGCTGGACTGAGAAAGAATGAGAGAAAGAAGAGAGGCCATTTTGAATTCTGGGGACAGGAAAAGATGACTAATCAAGGAGAGAAGCAACCTAGAACTAAGGAGAAACTTCCTGACAGTTAGAACAATTAACCAGTGGAACAACCTGCCTCCAGAAGCGGTGAATGCTCCAACACTGGAAGTTTTTAAGAAGAGACTGGACAGCCATTTGTACGAAATGGTATAGGGTTTCCTGCCTGAGCAGGGGGTTGGACTAGATGGCCTCCAAGGTCCCTTTCAACTTTATTATTATTATTATTATTATTATTATTATTATTATTATTATTATTATTATTATTATACAGTCAGCCAGATGTTCAAACTGGATTTGGCATTTTCTCTACCTATCGAGTCCTTACCAAGGACCTGGGATAGGCAGATGTGGATGTTTGATGGTATTACAGATATCGTCGCAGGATGGAAGCAGTTCCTAGTAAGGCCGCCTTTTGCAATTGACTAATGGTGAATTTGTCAATGCCGATGGTGTTCAAGTGGTGCTCCAGTTGTTTTGGGATTGCACCCAAGGCGCCTATTACTATTGGTACTATCCTTGCTTGCTTTTGCCACAGTCTTTCTATTTCTATTTGTAGGTCTTTGTATTTTGTTATCTTCTCCAGTTCTTTCTCGTCTATTATTATTATTATTATTATTATTATTATTATTATTATTATTATTATTATTATTATTATTATTATTATTATTATTATTATTATTATTATTATTATTATTACTAAGAGTGCCATGGACACTTCAGTCCTAGACTGAACAACAGCTGAACGCTCCCTAATGATTAGCAAGCAGAAACTCATATACTTCGGGGATGTAACGCCAGTGGATGATGGATTATTAAAATGACCGTCCTTAGTAACCCCGGAAGGAATTAGAAGACACAGGATGGAGAAGATGGAGTAAGAGAACTGAGCAGACCATCAGAAAGTCCTTCAAGGAGCTACAAGGAATTATTATTAGAGACTGTGACGGTCACTCTTTGCCCATGGAGTCCTCCAGAGTTGAGGACACTTAGCTAAACATTTCAGAGTAGCATTGCCCCAGAGAAAATCCACAAGATGTTTCTTATTTAGCTGCTCATGAGCTTCACAGCAGTTCATAAAATAGAGGAGTTCTAAAAGCAGATCACAAATTGGGTGGAATATACAATCTACAACAACAATAAGACAGCACGAACGGAAATACCAAAATCTGTGAATTACTGCAATGGAAATTAGCCCTGACTCTTCACATTTTTCAGTTC
>NW_015386271.1:150825-211472 GCF_001527695.2 Protobothrops mucrosquamatus | reverse complement strand
GAATCATTTAAACCACAGCCCAGAAGAAAGCAATTGCAAACCCTTTCCATACAACTGCCAATCAAATTACATGTGACCAGAAGTAAAGTTTGACTTAATTTATATGATGGGCATATAATCAGTAATCAGTGTAAGTAGATATAAGTATGTCTCTCTCTGCCTAAATGTAGGACAGAGTAAATCAATTCACAAAACTGATATTGGCTAATATGCTAGGATTGTGGTTTACTTGCAGACAGCCCATCCCTCCAGTCCATCAAACACATTTCTTTATGTATTTCCATAATCAAATATTACTGTGGCTTCTTCGTAGTTGGGCTATACAGTTTTTGTCTGCTTTTCAGTCCTCGCGTGAGCATAATCTCATCTGAAAGTTGCCATCCATGAGGGAAGTGGTAATATGCCCTGTCCTTCCAAATTTCCCTCACTTCAAAGATGCCCACAGCACCAAATAAACAAAAGCATTTCTCTTTTTTTAAAAAAATAAATTCTTGGCTGACAATGTGCATCAAATCATGTGTCAGGTCAACTAACAAAGGGCCATGATGCTAAATGTTTCACAAAGACTGAGTTTTCCTTAAGTACGTTCTCATTTTCTTGAATTTGCCATCAAGCTGAAGGGTCCACTTATAAGGCAAGAAAGATTTTCCTTATGTGATTGGTGTGTCTTACACAGAGGTGCACCTGATGTTGCTCAAGCTTGTTGTGGACACCCACAACTTCGGATGTGCAAAGGGTTCCCCTGTGGGTAGATGTCACAGAGAGATAAACATGATGTGTATGATGGAATAGACTCTGCTCCAAAGAAACTGATGCCATAATTCACTCTTGAAGCTTAAGCCACTTGTTTGTCAAGCAGCTTGACACACTTCTATCCCCAAATGTTGTTTGAAGTTACCTCCCATTGGTGGTAGCCAGTCAAAGAAGCTGGGATATTCTGGGATAAAGTTTTCCCCACTGTAAATAAAGAAGTAGATGTTGTTATTCTTCTATATATAAATAAAAATGTAAATGTTCGTTTGTTCAAAATCTTAAATCTCCGAAATTTCTTCACCGATTGCTTTGAAATTTTGATACAATGTTGCATTCGAATATGCACGTGTTTTTATATACCTATATTATATAGATGTCACACCTGTGACAGGTAAAAACATGCTTTTTTGAAAAACAGTGTCATCTGTTGGACATAAAAGCAACACACGCTACGATTTTACCATTCCATTTCAATGTTTCTGATTTACGATCCATTTACGATTTCCAAATTTCCAATTTTACGATTCCATTTCAATGTTTCCGATTGCATTGTTAAATTAAATTTTCATAGATTTTGATTTATTTTCATTTTGATTTAATTATTTCGTGTGACATTGCGTTGGAATTGAGCTGTGTCGTTTACCATAGTGTTCATTTCTTGAGTATAGTTTATTTTTTTCTTTTTTCATTGTTTTTCATTTTGTTTTTTTTTAACTGTTTTTCCTTTCTTTTCCATTTAACCAGACTGAGCCACAGCAACGCGTGGCCGGGTACAGCTAGTTATACATATATATTCTTAACAAAATCCAGCTGCATTGAAAATTAAACTGTGGATAAGCAAAATGGCATGAATCATCTCTGGAGGACATCTTTGTCTATTTATAAAATGTGTCTTGGTTCCTTTCTAATTTAGATGACTCGGGTGACTTGAAAGAGACGTCGTGAGTGATAGTCAGCTCTTGAACTGATTATTTGGAAAACTGATATATTGTCTGGAAAATTTGAGGGAGGTGTTAAATGAAGTCATATTATTTTATTGATTAAAGTTATATGCTGCCTATCTCACTGTTGCAGCCACTTTATCCTCCAGGTCAGGAGTGGTAAAATATTTTGGCATACAAAAACTTTCCCATTTTAACTGGATTTAACTGGGCTCATGCACTTCTTTTAAATCTTGATTCCTCCCCCCCTTTTTTTATTTAAATTTATAATCCATACTTATCCATCTGGTGTCTGTGTGTTTGCAGTTAGGTATTCCTAACCCTAACCCTAACCCTCATGCTACTTCAATACTTTTTAAATATGTGATTCCTCTGCACAATATTATCCTTAGACTCTGCTAAATCTGTGGGGCAACAGAATTATAGTGAATAAAGTAGACCAGGCAGGAATAATATACAAAAGCTTTTTGGTCTGAGTACCCTCCATTTGAAAGGGTGGTGCTCAAAGATTTCCTTGTCAAGTTCCGAACACTCTTGGTTTGAAGATAAGATAAGATAAGGTAAGGTAAGATAAGATAAGATAAGATAAGATAAGATAAGATAAGATAAGATAAGATAAGATAAGATATAAGATAACCTTTATTGTCATTTTTTATACTGTGGGCACAATGGCACACGTAAAATGAAATTTATTTGCCCGCTCTCAAAGTGAAACACATACATGACACACACCTAAACATACTATGTACAACATATGTATAGACCCGCACCCCTACATATACATAACAAATAAATGTTAAATACTGTCCATCTTGAATATATAACGGAAGGAGGAAGCTTGAGTGTCCACAAGGTTAATGCTGTATGGAATGAAACTATGGCTGAATCTGGATGTTCTGCTTCGGATACCATGAAGCCCCCTCCTCCCAGAAGGTAACAAGGAAAACAGGTCGTGAAGAGAATGTGTAGCATCCTAGACAATCTTGCGGACCCTGCTCAAGCAATGCTTCTGTGCTATGTCCTGGATGGGAGGGAGGGAACGGACAATAATCTTTTCAGATGTCCTCACCACTCTCTGCACCGCCTTCCTGTCTGAAGCAGTGATGCTTCCAAACCAGACTGTGATGCTGTATGACAGGATGCTCTCGATCGTCCCCCTGTAGAAAGTGGTCAGGACAGGGGAAGGAAGACGTGCTTTTCTCATGCGACGCAGAAAATGCAGTCGCTGCTGTGCCACCTTCACCAGTTTCTCACTGTTGAAGCGACCAAGCCAGCCTACACGTTAGCTGCACACCCAGGAATTTGATGCTGAAATATTGGTTCTTCCTGCCCAGCAAGGGTCCCATGTTGAAAATGATCCTGGTGTGCAGTGAAAGCAGATCTTTCCATCTCAAAATATTTCTGGGGTGGTCAGAAGGCTTATGGTTAGTTGTACCAGTTTGCCATACTGGGTCTAGTTTAAACTGGCTGATCCTTGTTTGAAAGTTGTCTGTGTATCAGTAGACTTCTCCATACGAGCCCTACTGTACATTTTATAGGTTCCGTTTCTGTATGAGAGACCCTGCCACTTAGAATCATTTCCCAAATAGGTGCAATGAACCACTTTTCTCCTCAGCAACTCTAACAAATTTGGAAAACAAGCAGTGGTGGTGAATTATAGTGCTGGTAATGGCGGGGTCTATCAATCTGTGTAAACAACATTATTGGCATTTCAGCAAATTATCCTCCCTGGAATGTCTTGACTGGTGTGACAAGGAGACTGGTGAAAGATGATTTTGTGTGTGTGGGTATATTGTGCCTTATAGACCCTCTTGACTCCTGGTGATGACCTGGACTAGTCTCTGCAGTTTTCCTAGTAAGATTTTCAAAAAGAGTTTGCCATTTTGTTCTTCCTACATCTTAGATTGATTGGCCCAAGGTCATCCAACTAGGTTTGGAGTTAAGGCAGGAGTAGAACATATGGTCTTCCAGTTTTAATCCTGGTATCTTAACCACTACGTCCACCCAAACATCCATCCATCCATCCACTCACCCACCCACCAGACTGTTTTCATGCCTAAGGCAGAACTAGAATTCATAGTCTTCCAAGTTTCTAGCTTACTACTTTAATCACTACACCTAAACATACATGCATCCACCCATCCTTTCATCTCTCTCTCTCTATCCATCCATCCTTCCATCCAGTCTGTCTGTCTGTCTGTCTGTCTGTCTGTCTCTCTCTCTCTCTCTCCATCCATCCAGTCTGTTTGTCTTTCTGTCTCTCTGTCTCTCTCCATCCATCCATCCATCCATCCAGTCTGTCTCTCTCTCTCTGTGTGTCTCTCTGTTTCTGTCTCTCTCTCTCTCCATTCATCCATCCAGTCTGTCTGTCTGTCTGTCTGTCTGTCTCTCTCTCTCTCTCTCTCTTTGTCTCTCTGTCTGTCTCTCTCTCTCCATCCATCCATCCATCCATCCAGTCTGTCTGTCTGTCTCTTTCTCTCTCTCTCTCTCTCTCTCTCTCTCTCTCTCTCTCTATCCATCTATCCATCTATCCATCTATCCATCTATCCATCTATCCTTCTATCCATCTATCTATCCATCCGTCCATCCGTCCATCTGTTCGTCCATCCATCCGTCCGTCCGTCCGTCCATCCGTCTGTCTGTCTGTCTATCTGTCTGTCTGTCTATCCCTGATTATCTCTCTATCTGCTTCTTGTAGGCACGTGTTGCCGCCAGCCTTAGTCCAAACAGCACCGTGCTCGGTACCAGCCTTTACATAAGGCAGGACTGCCTATCTTATTTGAAGAGCAGCCCAACAAAGTGTGACAGCCTTTTGTGCCTTCTCTCTCCCACTTCATAAGCGATCACGTTGCACATTCTTCTAGAGTCACTTATGACAAAAAAAGATTACATGGATAAAAGTGCCATCTCAAGCCAATGGCTGATATTTATTGTCACACAGTTCTGACCACAAAGTTCTCTCTTATGACACTCAACAAATCAGATTAAAGATCTATGAAGGGAGAATGAAAGAATGAAGCCACTTTCACTGCAACACACACTTTTGGCAAGTGAAAATACTTCATTTGTTTGAGCAAGTTTGTTTCCATCATTCTCCAATTCCCTAGAAAGAGCCTTCTATTTTAAGCGTCAAAAACCACTTCTTCAGAGTTTATCTATTACTGAAGCGTGTTCTTTTTTTTTTTACTTTTTACTCCTACTTGTTTCTAAAGAATTGCAAATGTTTGTGCTACGTTACATAAATTAAGTAGTCAGAAAGACAATATCTTTACGGTAGGCAAAATCACATGGTTTGTCCAATCTCTAAATCGGGGTATCCAACCATGGCAATTTTAAGATCTGTGGAGTTCAACTCCCAGAATTCCTCAGCCAGCCCTGCTGGTTGGTGAATTCTGGGAGTTGAAGTCCACAAGTTAGATTTGGGGATTGAAACCCCCAATCTCAATTTTTTTAACCCCGTTCACAGTCCTCGTGGCTGTCAGAAATTAGCCTTTTGCATCACCTCACTGAAAAATAATAATGATTATTTTACCTAAGACACTGCAGTCTAACTTCCATTCCTTTTCTCCTGTCATGAGTTTTGTGGCAAAGAATGAAATCTGCAATATATATTTTTTTAAAAAAAACAACACCCACCATTAATTTAATTTAAAAGAATTAGGGCTATCCATTTCTATCTTTTCCCCTGCTCTTAAGCAGAATCTAATGCATGTCACTTTCTCTTGTATTATAAAGACTGACTAGTCCAGGGATAGGCCCCTTTGGCCTCTTCATGACTCGTGGACTTCAACTCCCAGAATTCCTGAGCCAGCATGGCTCAGCTTGGAAACCTCTCCCTTTCCCCTCAGCGTGGCTGGCTCAGGAATTCTGGGAGTTGAAGTCCACGAGTCATAAAAGAGCCAAGGTTGCCTACCCCTGGCCTAGTCAGTGGTTGTCTCCAAAAATTCAGGGTTATTTAAATGTAGGAGTGCAGGCAGATTAAAAAAAAAAGCACTTGCAAATTAAAAAAAGTTTTTATATTAAAAAGGGAGGAATCGCTGACATGATTATTACTGGAGAGTAGTCCGCCTATCTCTTTAATTACACTTTGAATAACAGTGTACACCTCAGTTGTTGCATTTAATCATTTCCAAATGGCAGCCTTTTCCTTAGCTTCTTCACTGGGGCTAATAAAGGAAAGAAGAAATTCTTGGCATTTACCAAGATCAGCGCAGAATTGTGATCGCACCTAAGCAACAACGTCTCTAATATGAATGTCCAGAAGTGCCAGAGACTTCTGAAGTAGACAGCCAGCATTTTACAGAAAAACAAAAAAAACCAAATGGTGTTTTGGGCAAAGGGCCAGCAAAAAAGGTGATCAACCATAACATTGGGGAACATGCTTATTTCTGCATCACACCTGTAGGGATTAAATATTCTAAACAGATGTGTAGAACAGCATGCAATATCCTCACCCAGCATATTGTTGTTGTTGTTGTTAGTTGCGAAGTCGTGTCCTACCCATCGCGACCCCATGGACAACGTTCCTCCAGGCCTTCCTGTCCTCTACCATCTTCTGGAGTCCATTTAAGCTCACGCCTGCTGCTTCAGTGACTCCATCCAGCCACCTCCTCCTCTGTCGTCCCCTTCTTCTATTGCCCTCCATCTTTCCCAGCATTAGGCTCTTCTCCAGTGAGTCCTTCCTTCTCATTAGGTGGCCAAAGTACTTGAGTTTCAACTTCAGGATCTGGCCTTCTAAAGAGCAGTCAGGGTTGATCTCCTCTAGGACTGACTGGTTTGATCACCTTGCAGTCCAGGGGACTCGCAGGAGTCTTCTCCAGCACCAGAGTTCAAAGGCTTCCATTCTTTGGCGCTCAGCCTTTCTTATGGCCAACTTTCACAGCCATACATTGCAACTGGGAAAACCATGGCCTTGACTATACATACTGAGAAGTAAACCTTGTTTATTGTTTATTATTTCAGCCATCAACTCAGCCTGGTCATCCTAAAAAATCAATCTTTTTTTAAGTTGCAGAGGAAGAAAAGTGATCTTCTGAGGATCTCCTTAAGACTCTTCTTATTATCTTGACTGTCTGTAGAGATGTGATTTTCCAGCTTGGATGTGCTGACTGAGTGAAAAATGACAAAAATTTATAGCTGCATGAAAATATGGAGACCCGAAGTTCTTTTCCATAAGCTATTTTATACCAAATAAGCTAGGGAAGGGGAATCTATCCAGCACAATCCTTAATGGGGAAAATTAGAACAATGAAAAGTTCAGCTGAACCAGTTGGGCTACAGTAATCGGAAACACGATAATATTTTTGCCAAGGAAAAGATAAAGAGTTTTGTGCAGTGTTTATCTCGGGTAGCTCCTACAATCCTGATTTACGTGTCTCTTTGAAACGTGGTACTGCTTTTGAAACAAAGAAGAGATTTTAAAAAATTATTTCTAATGGAACTGGCAGAAAATGGAAGATAAAAAAAGCTTAGTAAATGTTCAGGTTTAGTTGGCGGCAAGTGATCATTTTTATCATGAATTTCATAGTGGGTGGTTCCAGGTCAAGCTTTTAAAAATACGCAACAACTGGCTTTATTGTGACAGTGGTGAAGGCGGCAGACCTTGTGATCTCCTTCACAACTTTCTTTTCATGTTCTCCAAAATTAAAAATAGGGGGGGGGGAGATAAAACACATGAAGCTTTGATCATTTCTGCTAGCTTATGGCCACCAGCTCACACCAAGAATATGGTAAAATCCTTCTCATTTGGCTAGAAACTCAGCTCTGTCTGGAATACTTTGGTAAACTGTTATTTGTGGCCATCAGTCAGGTGGAATAGCAATGGCGCTTAGACTTATATACCACTTCACAATGTTTTACAGCCTTCTCTAAGCAGTTTACAGAGTCAGCATTTTGCCCCCAACAATCTGGGTCCCCATTTTACCGACCTCAGAAGGATGGAAGGCTGAGTCAACCTTGAGCCAGTCAGGATCGAACTGCCGAACTGCTGGCAGCCGGCAGTCAGCAGAAGTAGCCTGCAGTACTGCATTCTAACCACCAGGGCTCATGGCTTTAAGCCATTATTTGCCTAATAAGTCACAAAGGTTTGTCTAAACATGGTACTACTAAGCCATAAACCATAACCTGCAACAATGGCTTGGCTTCATACAACATACTAAGCCAAGTTTAAGCAAACCATGATAAAGTTTAACATGTTACGTAAACTGAGTAATTGTCTGATAAGTATTAATAAGTAAATGGTCACTAGACTTCTGCTAAGTTTGATGATGATGATGATGATGATGATGATGAGGTTATCCATTCGGTTGTGTCTGACTTGATCAAGTGATTCTATGGGCCAGGACTCTCCACATCTTCCGATCTTGCACGGCTTCTTTGAGTTGAGTTCTTGGCTTTGGCCGGTGTCAACTTTGATAGTGCCCAGCCATTGTGTTATTTGGTGGCCTGGTTTCCTTTTAACACTAACTCTTCCAAACCAGACTTGCTTTCTCCAGTGAGCCAAGTTTAATGCTGAATATAATCACTGCAAAGATTTCAGTGCCTATTCAATAAATACATTGGCAACTGATCTCTAATGGAATTTGATGGAAGTGTTCTCCAGTTGTCAACAGAGAATTGACTGTCATGATAAATAACAACATTTTAGAACACTTCATAAAGGACAAAGTGAGATGTGATATGATACATGATATAAAAGGAAAACTAGGAGAGGTTCCTCCTCCAGCTACGGATCTCTTTGCTATGAGGTTCAAAGCAGTATTTTACCGATGACGGATATTCCATATTTGCTAATGAACATGCAACCAGCTTTGATTTTTTTTTTACTGATTCGCCAAAGGAATACAATACAATGATACGCAGTAACCAGCCAGCAATTTCCACTTTACAAGTGCCCATTTTGCAAGTTCTCCAGATGTTTGCCCTATAGATGAGCATCCATCTCCACAAACTCGCATCTGCAGACTGAAATGGTTCAGCTTACCCGTAGATATTTTATGTGATGGCAGCAAGATGCAAGGAAAGTAATTCATTTTAGGAGCCATCCTGATCCACCCTTCAGCCAAAGATGGTGTCGATTGCAGATTAACTGATAGAAAGCAGCTTACTTTTTGGAGCTCTTGCTTCTAGATTGGAACCAGAGTGTGTTGTCCCACCTTCCACAATCCTCCCAACACAACTGAACTGGCACTGCCTTATCTGTCACGATGCTTTGGAACAATCGCTCGCTGTTGATTGTCCAAGTATTCTTTGTGCTGGTCCCAGTCATGCGCTTCCTTAGAAACAGATAGTGGAAATCAATTAGGATCTAATTTTAGTAAGTTATTCTCTTTGCTTAAAGTGTGTTCTCTTCAGCTACTCTTCACTTTGCTTTGCTGGCCGGCGTTAATCGCTTTTCTGGATGTTTCAGCTCTTGTGGACTTTGTCAAAATACTGAGAAGCCATCACTATGTCCCAGGGACCCTGGAAAAAATTAAGGGAGGGGAAAGACTATTATTTACTTGGAGATGATCCTGCTGGGAATCCTTGACCTCTGATCGTTCAGCCTGGAGGCGAAAGATGCAGCATGGCCTTCTCCAATTCGAAGAGACAGGCTGAGGCAAAGAGGCAGTCCCGGAACCAGCGAAATCTGGGGGCTGGACAGGAGACAGATTGTATCTGCCCCCAGTGTGGAAGGGACTGCCATTCTCGAATTGGCCTTTTCAGCCACACCAGATGCTGCCTTAGGTCCTCTTTCCAGAGCACGATACCATCGTCTCTCCAGACTGAAGGATGCCAATGATCCTGCTGAATCTCAAAGGACTTTGCCTAGATCAGGGCTTGTCAACCAGTGGTACGGGTACCACCTGTGGTACATTGGCATCTGGCAGGTGGTACACGACCATCCTAGAAAAGTGGTAGCAGGGGAGGGGAATGAGCTGAACCGGTGGCAGCACCGCACAAGCCTGAGCGAGAGACGGCTGGAGCTGCAGGGCTGTCAGGGCTCAGCGGAAGCACCAGGATCAGCGCCAGGCTCCAGCTGGAGCTCAGCGCTGATCCTAGTGCTTCTGCTGAGCCCAGAAGAAGCGCCGATCAGCTGGAATGTTGCAGCATCTCCAGGGTCTTGTGATTTACATTCAGATGCTTGGCAACTGATTCATATTTATGACGGTCACAGTGTCCCAGGGTCATGTGAAGTGACCAAAACCTGCTGCAACCACCCAGCAGACGGGGGGGGAATAAAAACCAAACACCCCCCACCCCACCCCTGCTGCCAATCCTCAACAGAAATGCTCACAACAATTAAAACCTCGGACAGGAGGAAGAGTGCCGCCGGGTGGGCAGGCAGGTGTCTTGTTCGGCTGTGGCTTGGGGGGCACTTTTTTCAGTGCCACTGTAACTTTGAACAGTCACTAAGCAAACTGTTGTAAGTCGAGGATTACCTGTACTTTATCACTTTTTCCCCTTTTTTTTGGGTCATCAAGTATTTGACACCTTGCTAGGCGACTGGTGGTACTCGGATGTTGCCATATCCTAAAAGTGGAACAATGGGTGAAAAGGTTGAAAAGCCCTGTTCTAGATCATCCACCAACCAGTTGAAATTCATCTATCTTGAATAGGATTTATTTCTAACCCGCTGCTCTTTCAACAGGAAGCTTGGGATAGATGAGGTGATGTTTTCATCTTTGAACCAAGGCAAGCTTTTTCAGTTTCACGAATTCAAGAGAAATGTTGCTTGCCTACACGGCTATCAGATTTGGGCTTCAAGATTTTCTAATGCTTTCCTGACCATCAAGAGTTTTGCAATCTAGATTAAATAACCCATCTGAGCACCGTTAATGGAACCACCTACCTGAGCAGGAATTATGATGAATAATTCCTTTCAGGAGCTGTTGAGTGTGATATGTGTCAAACGTGTCTTACACCAATAGTTTCAGAGTCTACACTACAGCAACCCGGGAATAGATAAAGACATGAAAGTTGCTGTACTACAATGTGGGGGTTTTTTTCCTTGAGAGTCTGGAAGCCTATATTTAGAATGTGCATATAAGGAATTTAGATCTCACCATGGAAGGAAAGGGGCAGTGATTCCAAAATTGAGATTTTGCAGAGATTCCTCTGAAAAGAGGTTGGCAACTCACCACAACTAGAATACAATACCTGTTCTGCATATTTTGCATCCTTTGGGATTGATTCATGGATACAGTCAAGGATGGTGAAGCTTCTTATCTTGACTTTGTCTTCCTCCAGTTTCATAGGAGGAATCATCACAAAAGTTAGGTGAATGAAAAGGCATTAAGTTTATAGGACAAAATTTTTCAGTTTAATTGTATTAGTTCTACACTGATGAGTCAATTATCTATATTGAAATCCATGTGACTAACCCTCCTCCTCCTCCTCCTCCTCCTCCTCCTCCTCCTCCTCCTCCTCTTCTTCTTCTTCTTCTTCTTCTTCTTCTTCTTCTTCTTCTTCTTCTTCTTCTTCTTCTTCTTCTTCTTCTTCTTCTTCTTCTTCTTCTCCTCCTTCTTCTTCTTCTTCTTCTCCTTTTTCTCCTCCTTCTCCTTCTCCTTCTCCTTCTCCTTCTCCTTCTCCTTCTCCTCCTCCTCCTCCTCCTCCTCCTCCTCCTCCTCCTCCTCCCCCCCCTCCCCAAAGGTTCAGCAATGAATCTTCATCCTTGATAAGTACGAGCAGGTGTGAATCAGCCCGCATCAGCTTTCCTGAATTTGAATACATCAGCAAGTCGGAATAGTTAACATTATTCAGACAAGATGGACAGCAGTGTTTCAAGATGTGAACAGTATATATTCTTAGAGGGAGGGAGGCTCTCTCTCTCCCTTTTTCAAAGACCCTGTGTGAGTTGTGCTCACACATCACTGCTTCTCTTGATAAGTAAACATAGCTATGAAGCCGGGAGAACCTTTTATGTCTGAAGAGTTATGTTAGACGAGCCCTATTTTGACCGCAGAAAATATTGTTACTGAATACCATTTTTGTTAGATTTATGAACTGTTGACAGACTCTGCTAGGGCTGTATGTTAGATGGAGAAGTTAAAACATAAAATGAAACTGAACGTGATGGAAAACCATTCTTGTACCCTTGCTGAGAAGTGTGTGTGTGGGTGTGTGTGTGTTTACTCTGAAGTTGCCAGAAGCCAAGCTGGAGACAGCTGAACCCTAATTAGATTGCTCCTTCCAGCAATATTTGGAAGTTGTCATTTGTCTCAACTTGTTTTTCTTTTCATCCCCATCTCAAAGTTGGGGGACCTGGATGATGTATTTGCGTAGCTTTTCGTCAAGTATCAAAAACCGACTGCATTATGCATGGAGCGTTTGATTGTTTAAACAGGGGACCGTATTTCAAAAGGAACAGATCTGTACGGTGAGAAAAATTGGCTTCCTCTGTTGGCTCATTCAACACAACTAAGGCATATTCAGGGATTGTCGTAGAAGATGACTATAAATGTCCAATTAGAAGCCACAACTATGTGATCCGAACCCCACCACCTTTTTACATATGTCGAGAGGCATGTCAAAGGGGTAGGGCAGGGATAGGCAGCCTTGGCTCTTTTATGATTCGTGGACTTCAACTCCCAGAATTCCTGAGCCAGCATGGCTCAGCTTGGAAACCTCTCCCTTTCCCCTCAGCATGGCTGGCTCAGGAATTCTGGGAGTTGAAGTCCACGAGTCATAAAAGAGCCAAGGTTGCCTATCCCAGGGGTAGGGTTTTATTTACAGGCTCTCTTGCTTGAAGTCCCGCCTCTTTTCACATGCATCACATATGAGGCACACGTAAAAAGGAGAAGGGTCCTTGATCACTGTCACCATGCTTGTTTTAAATGCCTGTAAAATCTTTTGGGTGCAGAGACCCTGCCATTCATCACAAGGGTCCCTGTGTGTACCGAAATGTGTGCAAGCAAGGGAGAACAAAGCTTTAAAACTGAAGGTTCAAGTGTATAAGTGTATAACAGATACAAGCCCTACTTAAGTAGGGCTTCAGGATCACATTCTCAACGTTCTTGTTGATAGAAATATGAGTTTTCTTCAAAGCACAATCCACCCAGAAATTCTACTCTGCAATTATCAGTGGATGCATGGATATTTATTTAATTCAGTTTACATGGTAGTCTATCTCATATAAGCTACGTTAAACATACTGGTCAAGATGGACCAAAGGTCATCCTATAGGTCATGGTTCTCTGACATCAAAATATATTGTGTCCATGAAAGCTGCACTTGCTAACTCAGATCCTGTTTGTTTCCAGAAACTGTTAGTTATCCACACTGTAACCTATGTACTAGTGTAAACACATTCTTTGTCCTGAACTGCGCACCTATTTAAAAAAAACTAGAAGAGCAATGAATGTGAAGAACGTGTGGAGTAGATTGTGGCTATTCCCTTTTTTTCTCTCTCGCATAACCGTCAGTTTAATACAGTTTAAGGCTTCCACAGAGCATCATTATTAGCAGGAATTGAGAAAGGTAGGATCATGAAACGGATTTTCACTGTAATGTGCATTGATTTCTTGAATTCATCTATCATTCTGAAATAGGTCATGACAGTAGAAAAGAAGTGTAGCTCAGGGTTGGTGTGCGGTGCTGTTTTGAGGTTTCTGAGGTGGGTTTTTAATTCCAGATATTTTATTATCACAGTAGGTAATGTCACATATGCAGGTGATGTGGAGAAGTGAGGTTCCTTGGTTGGCCAATAATAAGATGGATCTTGGTATTAAACCGGTTATGCTCAGGGAGGGACTCTGTGGAGTTAGAGATCTCCAGGTGAATGACATCTTTGGTTACATCTTTTGATAGATCCATAAATAGGTTTATGTGTTGGCTGATGGCCACTTGGTCAGAGTGAATTCTCTTGCATTTTTGAGTCTGGCTTATTCCAAAATGTCCACTGTTTCCCCGTGGAAGTTATGTCCTGCCTTGTCTACGAGGAGGGAGATTAGTGATGGAGCATTGTGTCTTTCAGCCCCTGGTTGATGCGTACGTTTTATTTTGACTCCTGTTTTGTCTTCTTTTGATTTTGGGCCTTGCAAAAAAAATAATAATAGAAGGGTACCAAGTGTGGTTTAAACCTGACCTTGTCAATTATATAAGGCGACTCTCTAGGGCAGGAGTCTGCAACCGTGACAACTTTAAGATTTGTGGACTTCAGCTCCCACAATTCCTCAGCCAGCTATGCTGGCTGAGGAATTCTGGGAGCTGAAGTCCACAAGTCTTAAAGTTGTCAAGGTTGCAGACTCCTGCTCTGGGGGATGTGAATCCAGACATGGGTGGCATATATTCTTGACCTTCTCTTCTCCTTTCTTTTACAGATCACCCCTGGCAGCAAGGCAGCCCAGTCTCAGATGAGCCAGGGAGATATGGTGGTAGCCATTGACGGCGTCAACACAGATGGCTTGACCCACCTAGAGGCCCAGAATATGATCAAATCAGCAAATTACAACCTGAATCTTACTCTTCAAAAGTATGCAAGATAAGTTACTATCCGCACACAAGAATTCATTGCTTGTTTGCTTTCTCTCTGCAAGGTAGCTTAACGGTTCCACCTGACATGTTTGGGGGGGCCCGTTATACTGCACAGAAGCCAGCTGACCGACCATCTCAGAGAGATACCTGTTTTACGATATCTAAAAGGCACCTGTCCGTCTTTCTTTGGCCAGCCCTGAAGTGAACTGATCTATTAGTAAAGGTTCGCACGGTCATTTCGGCATAGGAGAATGAGGTTGGTCATCCTTGGGTTCAAAGGCTCCACAGATCTGTTGCAAAAACCTAGATGGCTGCATGATTTCAGCCACATTTTTGCTTTGTCACTATCTAGTGCAGTATTACACAACTTGACCCATTTTAAGAGGCATGGGCTTCTTGGGGTATTCTGTCACCTCTTAAAAAGGCTAAAGATGGGAAACATTGGTCTAGTGGCAGTCCAGGTTCATGTAGCCCTAATGATAAGAATGAAGAATCATTTTTTGTCCGAGTCTACGTTCCGCCATTGAGAATGTCCACACATCAGCAGAGAACACAACCAAATCCAAAACTGTTGTGGAGCCACACTGACAGCAGGAAGCAGCCTGGCCTGAGACAAATTCAAGGATTTGGACAAGTTGGCTCAGAAGATTTGGTTGCCTCCTCAAGTTTGAAGTTCTCCATCTCTAGTGTCTCAAGGAAGAGACTTCCAAAGGATGGGATGCTTGTTTTATTTCCTCCTGACCTAAATTCCCGAGCAAGATTCTCTGGTAGTAGAAAACGGACTTAAATACAGAGCTAGAGCGGTTCAAATGAAAATCAGATACAGGTATTTTAGGCTCTCTTTTTTTTCAGTTTAGGAAGATTGAGATGCATCTATTTAAAAAAGCACATAAAAATTCAACGGAGGGCAGTTTGCAACAAGGTCTCCTTCACCCTGAATAGGAAAAAAAAAAAGTGGAGAAATATGAGGTCCACTTTTTATTAGATCTAAGATGGAGACTTCTGCCACTGCCAGAGAAAAAATGCTTTTCCAGGATTGCTCCTTGCAGCAATGACATTTCCTTTATCAATTCTGACTTTTGACAGTTTCATGGGGATTATTTACAGTACGGTAGCTTCTATAGGATTTGGAACTTCTTTTTATTAGCCTTGCTTGCTTCTCAAATTCGCCGAATTGAAAACTCTATAGGCCAGCTGTTCTTTCTTTTCGAAAGCTATTGCTACCGCAGCAGCATCAAAGCTGGTGTTTGCATGGGGGGGGGGAGATTGCTATTTTTTTTACACCTATTTATATAGAAATAAATATGGATTAAAAGTAAAAAAAAAAAAAAAGCAGAAACATTTCTAATCATTAGGGCTGCAAAATTCTAAGCAACCACTAGAAGGCAACAAGGCCAGTTTTCTACGTGTTCCTTTCCTGCCCTCTAGTGGCTGTTTAAATTTTTACAGGCCTGGTTACTTTATTATAATGCTTCTCCGTGTGGCGCCATTTGTAAAAAAAAAAATATCGAAATAATACAGTAAGTAGTGCTTTGTTTAGACCTGGGCCTTCCTTCTCTCCAAAAATTACAAAGCTAAATGGAGAGTGTTTAGTGGGGCTGGTAGGTTAAATGGGGAAAAAAATGGAACTAAAATTAAGTATTAAAAAAACCAAACAATGACAAAAGGTACAGAATAATGGCCCTTATATTTACACTGAAGATATTGAAGTGATGGAAATATTCTGGCTTTAGCTATCAGGCTGCCATAAATAGAAAACAAATATCATATGACTTGCCGGATCAAAAAAATACTAGAACTGCATTGACGTAAGTGTCCCTATTAGATTGTAATTAGGACATCAATACAGACGGATGAGCATGAATGATCTCTCTTTTGCACAGACTGTTGGAGCCGATATATTTTTATTTTGTTTCAAGTGTCAAGGAATGGTTAATTAAGCATGAGAGATGTTTCTGTCACAATCATGGCTCAACTCTTATGTTAAAGAAGTTGTAAAAGAGTTACTGATGAAATAGCTGCAGCAAACCTGTGATAATCCCAGTTGGGCTGTCAAACCATGGAAAAATTCCAACATGGTCCACCATTGATGTAGGAAACAAACTATTCCCACCAACAACAACGATTGACTGTTTTCAATGGATTGGCGTAAAACAGATTCAGTTTCTGTTGCTCTTTCAGATCTAATGTATTTGCTTAGCACCCCTTTCTAAATCCATATAAATCATGATCTGTTATGGCATTCAGATTCATAATGAAGGAAAGACTTATTTATTATTTGTTAGATTTTTATCCCATCTTTAGTACTTTATGGGTAACTCTTGATTTAACAGTTTTGAAAGGTTATCTTCCTTGTTGTAAGGTCGAATCTTGTTAATCATTCAAATGTTGGTGAATAAATGTGAGAATTTGATGAGTGGGGGGAAAAATGCTCCAAGTCAGCTGAGAAGCGAGTAAAAAATAATTTCTTTCTAATTCTCACACCTTGAAATTGATTCAACCATTGGCGGATAGAATATCTGTGGGGGGGGGGGTTGCAAGCTTTAAGTAGGTTTGTTCAGTGGAGGAATCATGATAGGGCCAACAAATTCACGATTGGTACCCCTCTATTAAATAGCAGTGAAGGATATTGTCTATGTAACGGTCCTTTGCATTGCTGTGGATTTGCCAGCACATTGAACAGAATACATGTTAAAGTGTGCTAGGTCTAACTTGTGTACCACAGGGTGGTTCTTTAAAGCGTTTGTCCAGATGTGTGATGAGTCAGTGTGGGCTGTGCAGATGATCAATTCAATACTCAATTCAAATATTCAGTTCAAAAGTGGCTTGGTTGAACTGTTCCCTGAAGTTTAATCTTATTATATTTGTTTTAATGGCTCTAGTCAGACTGGAGCTCCTTGAATCACTTGGTTAAGTCTGTGTATCTCTTCACATATATACACCAATACACCCATCTTATTACAATCCATCTTATACTCTTCGTGAAGTATTAATACCACTTTACAATGCCTTGGTAAGGCCACACTTGGAATACTGCATCCAGTTTTGGTCACCACAATGTAAAAAAGATGCTGAGACTCTAGAAAGAGTACAGAGAAGAGCAACAAAGATGATTAGGGGACTGGAGGCTAAAGCATATAAGGAACGGTTGCTGGAATTGGGTATGTCTAGTTTAACGAAGAGAAGGATGAGGGGGGACATGATAGCAGTCTTCCAGTATCTCAAGGGTTGCCACAAAGAAGAGGGAGTCAAGCTATTCTTCAAAGCGCCTGAAGACAGGACAAGAAGCAATGGATGGAAACTAATCAAGGAGAGAAGCAACCTAGAACTACAGAGAAACTTCCTGACAGTTAGAACAATTAACCAGTGGAACAACCTGCCTCCAGAAGCGGTGAATGCTCCAACACTTGAAGTTTTTAAGAAGAGACTGGACAGCCATTTGTCCGAAATGGTGTAGGGTTTCCTGCCTGAGCAGGGGGTTGGACTCGATGACTTCCAAGGTCCCTTCCAACTTTTATTATTATTATTATAACCATGGTTTCGGAAACCAGCCATTATATTCCCTAAGTTATGCTTAAGCAAACCATGGTTTAGCATGACATACACACCACGTTGGGGGACTGTATGCACAATGATTCCATTTGGAGGCCATTTAATTCACCCTGGACTTCATTGCCCTTCTTTGGAGTGGTGTTGTGCTGCACAGGGTATTCCACAAGCTCTGCCTGGAAGTAGATGTGGTCTTCCCCTTACTCAGAAGGATCCAATAGAAGACTTGTTACAGAGAAGGCCTCCATGAAATGAGAAAGACAATCTCTAAACCCTTGACGTCTGCTTCAGTACATTTGAGTGATAAAGGGTGAATTTGTTTTAGTGGAGACTTAAAGAAGATAGAGTAGGTGTAACACGGGAGGTGCAAATTTATTTCTAAAATGAGCCTCTTTATTTATAAGAGGAGAGAACATTGCAAAGTCCTGGAATCAGACATCAAAGCATTAGCAAGCAAGGCATTCTTTCTTATTCCATCTATGAATATGAAGACAATATTAATTGCCTCTTCAGGTTAACTGACATTAGCATTTGAAATAAAGGGAAGGGAAGAAAGAGGAATGGAGTAAGGATGTCAACGCTGCTAACATCGGATGTTCTTGCTTTGACAACATATGGAGATGCAGCCATTTTCCTTCTTATGTTTTACTCTTAGAATTAGAGTTAGAATTAGATGATACTAGGGGGGGGAGGAATGTGCATGGGATTTTAGTTAAACATAACAATATGGTAACTAGTGTGAGAACCAAGGTTTTTTGAAATAAGAGATGATAAGAAATGGCGGGTTGAAGAACTGGAGGGAAAGCCTGCATTTCAAACTAATTGGAGAATGTGATTTATGACTGTTTAATTAGAGAAGGGAATTGTGCTTTGATACTATGTGCTCAGGGGAGGGGAATTCAGATTTTGGCTTGGCCTAGGTACGTGCCAATGCTATGCTACTCGAATAAAGATTCTTTAAGGTAAACAATGCCTCAAAGTTCTTTTGAAGAGTTTCGTCTCTCGGAACCATGACAAAGGCTTTGCCAAGAAGCTGCAATTTACATTTTCCTTTCTGAGCTCTCTGAACTTTGACAACTGTTTTTCAGTTCAAACACATGTGTAGTAGAGAGAGTTTACAGACATTGCCATGTGCTGCAAGCTATGTTAGTGTCATGATCATGTCATGCCTTCCCCCCATATCTGCCTGCCTCTACAGCTCAAAACCCAGGATCAGAAGAGGCCCGATTTAGCGTCAGTCCTTAATTCCAACTAGGAGCATCCACAGGGTATGGGCAAACCAGTCAAAATAGCAGTTGCAATGGTGCAATCAAAGAAACTTTTAGACTCTATCCTGTGGACATCCTGACTGTAAAACAAGAAAGATAAATATTGCAATGTTCATTCAACCTTAATCTATTCTTCATCTCTAGTTTCCCTATTTTATTTTATTTTGAACTAGCTGTACCCGGCCACGCGTTGCTGTGGCTCAGTCTGGTAAAAGCGTGTGTTGCTTTTACGTCCAACAGATGGTGCTGTTTTTCAAAAAAGCATGTTTTACCTGTCACAGGTGTGACATCTATATAATATAGGTATATAAAAACATGTGCGTATTCAAATGCAACGTTGTGTCAAAATGTCAAAGCAATCGGTAAAGAACTTTCAGAGATTTAAGGTTTTGAACAAACAAACATTTACATTTTTATTTATATAGATTCAGAAGCCTCTGAAAAATAGCTTTGTCCAGTTTTGTCTCTGTGCCCTAGCCTGTTGGCTTAGTACAGTTAGAAGGTCTAAATGTGAAATTAAGCAGACAATTGTTGGGTGATCAGCCAACATCATGACCCAGTAGAAGGAAAGAAGAAGTAGATCATGATGGACATTGGCCTGGTGTGTTATTTCTTCCAACCAATGAAGTTGTGTTTCCTCCGTGGCCTTGCGGAAAATTGAATTTAACGAAATGTTGTTCCTTAGACCTCCCCTTCTCTTCTCCTTGTTTGTATGCAACTTAAGGCTCCGGCTTCGTGTGTATGTTTGTACTGATATGGCACTCTTTCTTCTTACTTGCAATGTTGAAATTCCCGTGTTGTTTGGAAGAAGGAGATGAATGGACGAAAGGATTTAAGCACACGTGCCCAGATTTGAAAGGGGGAAAAAAATGGATGATTCATTAGTAAAACTGGAAGGCCGGTGCAAAGATTAAAGCCAGTGTTGGCAGTGGTATACAATAAATTATTTAAAAGATGTGGGAAATCATCCGCTGCTCAATAACCAATTTTTTTTCTCGTGTTCTTGCCAGATCAAAACGTCCAATTCCGATACCAACAAGCACCCCGAGGATTGATTCTCCCATGCCTGTGATCCCTCATCAAAAGGTAGGTGTCCAATAGCTTTTTTTGTTTATGTTGCATTTCTGCATTTCTTCAGGGAGACTGACCTTTGAGTGGGAGACATTAAAGTCACAATATTGTAATGTATCACATGGCAAAGATTACTTTGTCTTTCTAAAGGAACAGAATTGTCGTCCCTCTCTTCTCTTCCTCCTACTTGCAATAATGTGTCCTCAGACTTCAAAAGAATTCCCATCTTTTGAGTGTTACACTCATTGTCTACAAGTTCTGGATCTCTTTGTTAGCTGTTGTATCTACTGTAGCTTCTTCTAATATTTGGAGGAGGAGGAACTCAAGGAGAAAAAGAGAGAAGTTGATTATGGAAACCAACTCATGCTTTATGTGTAGTGTTTGGACGACAGAGACTGTTGAATTGCTGAACTTTTTCTTCTTTCTCCCATCTCTGCCCTGGGTGAAGGACCAAAATGGGAGAAGTTGAAAACTCGATGTTCTCTGGCTTTAAGAGAGTGAATTATCCTTAAAAGCATCTCATACTTTACAGCTTGTAATGTCCTTTCACAATATTTTGGCAAACTGCCTCTGGAGATTCTCAATCATTCTCAATCGTTGTCCCAAAGGTGCTTTTTCCCAAAGGAAACTGGACTTTCTTGGTTTCCAATATTCCTTTGAAAACATTTTGCTTCTCACCCAAGAAGTTTCTTCATTTCTAAATTGAAGAACTGAAGAGACATAGAATTGAAGAGGCTTCTTGGATGAGAAGCAAAACATTTTCAACGAAAAAAAACCCCAAGAAAGTCTAGTTGCCTTTTGGAAAAAGTATTTTTGGGCAAATTCTACCAGAACAAATTATTTAAACAGATGATTGCCTTGAGTAAGTAGAATAGATATGAGGGTTAGGGTTAGCATTAGATATATTTCAGATTGTTTCTATTGCATAAAGTGAAGAAAAGATGGAATTGTGTTACCTGGTTTGGGTAATGAAACATCTGCAAGAAAACAAGAGAGCATCAAGGACACCCCCCCAGATGGAACTTTGCTAGAAAGCTGAAATTAATACAGCTCTTTCAATTCTATCTAAGTTAATCTGATAGCCATTGAATGCTGGTAACGTGGACTGATTTTGCATGACAAATCATCTCGTACTCAATCTCTGTTTGGGTTTTTAATCATGTGATTCCTCCTTTCTCATCTAAATCCCGAAGAAGGATTCATTTATTTGCTATTGACCCCTTAGCTAGGCATTTCTGGGAATCTTTTTGCTTGATCATTGAGGTAAGAATCCTTCAGTAAATAACTGAAGTAATTCAGTAAATACAAAGTAATAACTAGGCTAGGGGTAGGCAACCTTGGCTCTTTTATGACTCGTGGACTTCAATTCCCAGCATTCCCCTCAGCGTGGGTGGCTCAGGAATTCTGGGAGTTGAAGTCCACAAGTCATAAAGGAGCCATAGTTCCCCCATGATGGCTCAGGAATTCTGGGAGTTGAAGTCCACGAGTCATAAAAGAGCCAAGGCTGCCTACCCCTGAACTAGGCCAAGCAAAGAAGAGAGCCTTCTTAGCATTAAAACGCGTAATGTGAAGAGAATAGGGATTATATTTAAAACCAGCATTTCTAATGGAAACTCTAGAAAAGAGTCAATAAAATGTTTCCTGGAAAACTTGACCAGAAGCAAGGAAGCTATGAGTTCACTTCTGACTTTCAAAACTAGCAGCAGGAGAAGAAAAAGGATGAGTCCCTTTCTTCTCCCTGTGTTTCAAACGTTTATCCTAAAATGATGAGCTTTCAAAGCTGGAAAAGCATGAAGGGTAGATATAGGTGTTTGCACTAATAATCAGGATGAGTGATTAACAAAGTTGGGATAGCCCACACTTCTGACTATGTTCAGAGACAAGATAACCTTCAACTTATCTCGCTAGGATCCTCTGAGTATCTTCTTCTACAAAAGACCCTCAGAGTGAGCAATTTAATACATAGGTTCTCTGGCTCAGAGATACAAGCCATGAGATAAAATGAACATTTACCATTGTTTAAAGACTTTTAAAAGACAGGAGGCTGAAAGGATGTCTCACGACTTTTTTTTTATTATTTAAGTCAGCACAGAGAGAAACTTAATTCCAGCATTCAGAATTCTCCATGAATCTAAACGTTGGGAGTTTATAAAAATTGTTAGGTTGACGGATCCACCTACAGTATATTCCAATATCTGAGGAGCTGCCACTAAGAAGAGGGGCGTCAACTTATTTTCCCAAACACCAGAAGGCAAAACAAGAAACAATGGATGGAAACTAACTAACCAAGGAGAGAACCAACCTAAAACTAAGGAGAAATTTCCTGACAGTGAGAACAATTGACCAGTGGAATGGCTTGCCTTCAGGGGTTGTGGGCGCTCCATTACTGGAGGTTTTTAAGAAAAGATTGGAGATCCATTAGTCTGAAATGGTATAGGACCTCCTGCTTGAGCAGGGGTTGGACTAGAAGACCTCCAAGGTCTCTTCCAACTTTGATGATGATGATGATGATGATGATGATGATGATGATGATGATGATGATGATGCTATGAACGTGAATTCTTCACGCAGTGTATTGGTGCTGTGTGGAAGTTGGCAGCTTGCAATTCACCCTCGGAAACCTTTTCATCATGAACAGGGACCAGATGACCATTAATGAAGAGGACATCTGATCATAATTTCTATCTCTTTGGCCAAGGGGTAAAGAAAGATTGGGGGCAACCGGGGTAGAATTACTGACTCAAGAATCAAGATTCCTGTGTTGTAGATCAGGGTCCCCAACCACCGGTCCGTGGACCGGCACCGGTCCGCAGCATGTCAGCAAGCGGGCCGTACAAACGAGCAAAGCTCCATCCTTGGGATGCAGGCGGTATTCAAAACCGCACCCCGTCTGGTCCACAGAAAAACCTTTCTCCATGTCCCTGGAGAACCTCTGTTGTAGATGACCCTCTTTCCTTCGCTCAAGTCAAAGCGATGCCCCGGGCAGGGTCTATTAACAGCTTCTTCTTTGCAGCCTCTTTTGCTCGGCGTGTTTAATGGCCTTGATCAGCATGAACTTTGCCAGCAGCCTTTATAAGCTGGGACTAATTATATAGAGACCAGCTATAAACCCCTTCGCCCTTTCCTTCCTCGTTTATGGCATTGTCACGTATGGGAATGCTGTCCAGCCATCCAGATTCCTTGAAACGTCCCCTGTGCTGTCCAGCCCAACAAATTGGCAATCACAGTGGACGGCCTGTTACATAAGTAATAATAGCAGCTGTTTGGAGACGATTTATTGACGTCCCTCTTCGGGGGGAAGAGACGAAGTTGAGATTTTTGCTTGGCTAATGCAAGTCTATTGAAGTTGCTTCTTTGTTTGGATGCAAACGCTTAATTCAAGTAGACCTCGACTTACAACCACAACGGAGCCCAACATTTCTGTTGGGTTTTGCCCCAGTTTACGACCTTTCTTGCCGCAGTCGTTAAATGCATCACTGCGGCTTCCCCCATTGACTTTGCTGGTCAGAAGGTCACATGACCCTGGGACAACGTAACCGTCACAAGTTCAAGTCAGTTGCCGAGCGTCTGAATTTTGATCACGTGACCCTGGGGAGGCTGCGACGGCTGTAAGTGTGAAAAACGGCCGTAAGTCACATTTGCAAATTTGAATGGCCAGTAAACAGACTGTTGTAAGTCAAGGGCTACCTGTACGTAAAGTTGCCAACCAGGCTACAAGTCAAACGTTGTATCGCACACCAAGTGATTGCCCCTGGGGTCTAAACAGCGACATATTCCAGATTTTCTTTGGAATGTCCTCAGCTGGGATTTACCCTCTTTGCGTTTCTGAGCTAACCGATTCTGTCCCGACAGCTCAGAATATAAAATAACCGCATTTTAATTTTATTTTTTTTTTGCTTAAATAAATGGTTGGCAACTTTACTGCTTTGTATAGATTGCCGGAGCTGGGAATTTCTCCTTTCTGCATGAATGTTATGATCGTTTTCCTTTCTTTCTTCCTTTTTTTCCCCCTCCCTCCCTTCCTACCTTTTGCCTGTATATTTGCTTCTACAGGATTCAGTCTTGGAAATCAGTGGCGGCCGAGAAAGCTTCAGTCCTCTAAACAGCAACTCAGTGGGGGTCAGGAATAGCATTTTAGCCAGCAATGGTGCGCATTCAGGCTACCTCAGCCGACAGGAGGCCAGTCTGTCCCAGACCTCTTCCTTCTTAATGAGCGCCAGCTTTAGATCTTCCATGTCCTCCTCTCAGTCTGTGACCCCTGACCTCTTGCCAGCCAAATCTGACTTAGGTTCGAAAACAAGCCCCGTCTTTACTCAGGACAATATAGCGAAGTGCCAGTTGAGCCCTGCCAGGCAATATAACAACCCCATTGGCCTTTACTCAGCAGAGACGCTGAAAGAAATGGCTGAGATGCATAAGCTAAGTCTCGGCCGAAGAGCTTCGCAAGGTGCACTTCTCAGAGGGTAGGTAAATGTCATGAGCTTTGTTTTGTAACGATGCAGTCGGAAGAGTGGGGCGAACGAGGATCTGCCACGCGTGGTCCACGGGGAACGTCCTCTGCAGAGATGGATGTTTTCATTCCTCACTAAATCGATCTGAAGAAACTGCCTTGCTGAAGCCATCTAGACCGGTGATGGTGAACCTTTTAGAGACCGAGTGCCCGAACTGCAACCCAAAACCCACTCATGTATCGTCGGGTGCCGGGTGGGCGTGGCCCATTGGGTGGGTGTGGCCCATTGGGTGGATGTGGCCAATTGGGTAGGCATGGCCCATTGGGTGGGCATGGCTGCAGTGGTAACGGCCGACTGGGTGGGACTAAAAAGTTCAATCAATCAATTCCAACTTTGCGAGATCTTTTTTTTCCCCGCGAGAAGTTGAAATTGGTTGATTGATTGAACCTTTTTTTTTTTTTGCACATGGCAGTGGAGGCCTAAAGCAAAAAGGTTTTATAAAACCCAGCTGAAGGCCTAGGACTGGGGCGACAGCGCGTGTGCCCACAGAGAGGGCTCTGCGTGCCACCTGTGGCACGCGTGCCATAGGTTCGCCACCACGGATCTAGACCAACAGTGGCCAACCAGGGGCCTTTGAAAAGCTGACCAAGCAGATACAGCCAAAACAGCCATTCCTTTCTCTTCACTGGAAACATCTGGGATTCAAAAAGAGACCCCCAATTCTGTACATTGGGAAAGAAAACAGATCCCCCCAAGTTGGTGCTCCAGAAATAACCACTGGTCTTTTGAATAATCAGTGGTCCTGGACTCTCGACAGCTATCCTCATGCTGGTTAGACTCCAAAACACAAAATAATTATTGTTCTGTCCTCGAGTAAAGTTGGAGATATGCTAACAAGGCAATTGGGGAGCTGGAGTCCCGATACCTCTGGAGATGCCACCTTGGAGAAGGCTGCTATAGGAGATACCTTTCCTAAATATAGCGTAGTGCAGTTGAAGGCACATTCTTACCCATTTACCGTGAATGTTTTATCAATATCAGATGATTTTAAATATCAAAGAATAAGGAGTAGAGGACTCTTGATGCAAGAGCCATCTGCAGAGGTGGGCTTGACATATTCTCAGAATGACACTGTGAGAAGGGGCTGAGATCAGATCTTCCCCTTTGAAGATAGGCTGCCTGTGGTCCCAAGTATGAAAGGCTATGACAGTTTCTCCAATCTGGTGTCCTCCAGCTTCGGGGGATTGGGGGTGGGGGTGGGGTGAAGTTCATCCTGTTTGAAGAACATGCTGGCATTCTTAGCTGTGCATAATCAGCGCTATTTAGGAATAGGCATCAGATTTCTGAAGGGGTGAAGGTTATGTTCATATTGACAAGTAATCTTTCAGGACCCACCCCCCCTCTTTCTTGGTTTTGGCTCCCGTTACTACTGGGGTTGATGGACCGGCTGGAGATTTCCATTTCCAATGTTGGAAAAACTTGGTGGCTCCTATGTTCTACCAGGAGTTCCTCAGAGGAGATGCTTGGTGGCGTGGCGTGGCATGGCATAGCATGGCATGGCAGAGGAGATGGTCGCTTCCCAGGATAATGGATCAGGCCGCGAGACGAATTACTTGGTTGTGCTAAGCTCTGACAAAGGAGAGAGAATGGAGCTTTCCCAGTAATCCTACCTAGAATATAAATTGCATGTGGTAACTGATCTTCAGTGGAAACGAAGGAAAGATGGGAAAAACCTGGAGACAAGATCTCAAAGTTCCTCATATTTTCCAGTAAATATTTCCTATTTTTCTTGAGATCCGGTACCTGGCAGGGGTACTTTTAAGTGACCGCAAAGACCCCCTGGCCATAACAGACACGGGATCAGTATGAACAGCATCTACACTTTGTCTATGGGGTTTACTGAAAGCCCAGCCAGATACCATGGAGGCAGGGCACGGAATGCACGGATATGTTATTAAAGGCTTCCGTGCAAGGGCTATTTTACCTGCATAAGCATTGCTTAGAGGCTTAAAACAGCCAGCAGCAACGGTTACAGAAAATGATACTCTTGCATTGACTGTTTCTCAGTAAGCAGACACCCAGCTGTCCTTGGCATTCCTAAATATGGATGTAGAACTGGGCATCTGCTTACTGCCTACTGTACAACTTGTTCCTAATATATCTTTCGGAGTTTCTGTAACAGGGAGATATATTTGGATACAAAGCCAGGAGAATCGTTGCTTTCCTGATGAAGTTGCAAGAAAACCTGGCTTGCTGCATTACAAGTCTCTCCCCCCTCCCCATCACCCCAATCCTGGTTTGCCCACTAAAGCTTGACCAGGAAGTTTGGAGAAAACGGCATTTCTGTGCATTGATCTGTCCTATCTGTCTTACAAAATAACTCTTAAATAAATCGTGCATAACATTAGGACAGAGTATATTTGCCTCTCCGTGGCAGAATGTCCTGTTCCCTCTTGGGTTGATAAGATAATTTTGAGTCCAGCCAGGATGTTCCTTGCAGCATGAGCAACTGGCTGAAAATAAAGCTATGGTTGATTTCTACTAATCCAGGTTTTATTGAAGACTACATGGCCCAGGATATGAGCACCAGCATCTTTGAAAATCAGGGACCTTTAAACTGTGACTAATGTAAAATTGGTCAAGCACAAACTAATAGAATATCCCATCAAAGAACTGGGTGGTTACACTTTCCTTCTCAGTGTAACCTGGTGGAAAGATTCATTTGAGATGTGAAATGATCCTCAGAAGTAGTTCAAGGGGTCACCAATTTAACGTGATTGTTTAAATTTACATTGGGTGCTCACCTAGTGCTGTTCCTTGGAACTGGAGAGCAGACAGCTTATTGAGTTTTAGCAATCCCTCGTTCAAATCCCCTGGTCAGCGGTGGTCAAGTTTCCAACTGTGGTCATTAATTAGATTTATTCTCATTGGGCTTTCAGCTAGGTTTGGAAACTGAATTATCTGCCACAGTTTCTCAGACAGGTCTACATTGAAAGAGGGACATGGATCTTGTGTCACCTGAACTCCTCAGTGTTGCTTGATCTATTGACCATGGCATCTTTCTGCTATACCTGGCAGGGCTGGGTTATAGGATCAGGTCTCCAGGATCTTCTTTCAGTCAGTTGATACCAAAAGGTGGTTCAGGGTATCTGCATGGGCTTTTGATCCAAGGGGCACCACCTTCTCTTACGCGCATTCAGCTGCTAAATAAAACTGCCAGAAAAGGACATCTGGAGGTCTGCAGGGAGATGTCATTGATTCATGGATCAGATCCAGCCTTGCTTCTCGTTGGATGCAGGAGAAGTAACAAATCTCAAGGCCGGTATCAAGTGGAGCTCAGAAATGAGCAGACTAAATCTGAATCCAGTCAGAGTAGAGAAGATCTGTCTATACAGCATATTGTGGGTGGGATTACGGGCACTCTGCAGAATGGTTATAGAGCTTGGGGTTCTCCTGAACCCCAATTGGTGACAGTTTTTATACTGATTGATTATGGGCCATCGTTATTTTCAATTCCTCACAATCAGATAGATTTTCTCCATAAGTTCTATCAGGACGCCCAATGGTTCAATCATTGTCACAGTAATGTCAGAACTAAGGAGAAACTTCCTGACAGTTAGAACAATTAATCAGTGGATTTGCACATTTGTCACCTCTTAAGGTTAATTTACATCGTTCCTCCATGGTGGATCTTTAACTTCTAAACATAAAATAGAATAGAAACCTCTGTGCATGTAAAGAAAGAGCTACTGGCATAAATTAAGCAGCAAGAAATAAGGGGAGATATTTAATCCTATTGTCCTACTGCTACTTATCTTGATCTGGATTGTGGATCTGCACATTTGACTTGAAGAACCAAAGAGCTAAGCGTCTCTTTGAATGTGTGTTAATATTCTTTAACATATATTAATATTTCTTTTAACCCATCCCCGTCCTTAAGGTCCCTAGGTTAAACCTGTAGCTTAATGTTTAAAGAAGATAGAACAAATACAAATGAATCAGAATTTCTCCCAATGTTCTCTTGTAGACCGGCAATTAAAAATAACTCCTAACCCTCACATAGCTGAAGGTATGGCTGGCATCCTTTAGATTAGCAAACGGTGGTCAGCTCTGATCTTGTTTCCACTGAACTGACCGCACATTCATTTCAAGGTTCAGTCTGAAGAACCTGTCTTATCTTGTAAAGCTCCAAGATAGTCTTGCTTTGATTTCCTTAAGTTAGATAGAAGAAGGGCAGAAGTTTATTTCAACAACTTTTAATACCATGCATTCTATTTTAAAGCTGTTCTTATACTGATGGTTGTTTAGACCAACTCATTTTCTGATTGTATTGATTTAGCATTGTTGTAAAGTCCTCTAAAATGCTATATATAAAAGTTATAATGGTTATTTAAGGGTTGAAGGGTTAAAGGTATCAGAAGATTAAGTCAGAGGTTTGAAATCTTTTGGCAGTGGCGAGTTTTGATATTTCTAAACAAAAAAAAAATGTTATCAGTAGAGTTGTAAGCGAGAGATGTTTGGAGAAAAGCAATGGTCCCTCTTTATTTTCATGTTCCTCCAAGCCATGATTGTAGACACCAATTTAGCACATGCATCTGTCACATCTAATGCAGCACCCCATCCATCTTGGTTGAGTTTGATGAAGCTAAGCAGAGTCAGCCATGATCAGCACTTGGGTGGGAAATCTCGGATTGTATTGGAAGGTTAAAAACAGACATTTGGAAGAAAGCCACAGCAAGCCAGTTTTTATGCTGTTGCCGTGGTTAGATGTTTCCATGAAGTCACTAGAAGTTGATCTTGACCCAAGGAAAGCTTTAAACTCTTCTTTCAGGAGACTAACTCTCCCGTTCACAAGGAGAGAGGACACAGCTAGTTCCCATTTTGAAATATGGAATATGAAGGCCCACATAAAAGAAGAGGAGGCAGAACTAGGGGGCTGAGTTAAGCATGTTATAAGCTTAGAGTTGTTACGTCACCGCAAATGGTCCAAGTCCAACCCCTTCTGAATTCCGTTGACCTTTGTCTGGTGCCAGTTGAGTATTGAACTTTAATTGACCAGATTGTTGTGTACAGAATAAATCTGTGCTGCAATCTAACAGGTGGTCCTGATTCTTTGCACTTGACAGCACATATCTATACTTTCCCCCATAAGATTGGAGCCTGTCCTTTATTTACAAGGGAGAAATCTGTGGGTATAACTGGGATTTCTAGACCAAGCAAATCTGGTATCTGGAAGGAAGAACAAATTTCACTCCCCACCACATCTGTATTCAATTGATTTCAACCATGGAGGTTAACAGGAGACCTGTGTGTCTCCTAAGCTTCCTCTATGATTCGCTATGTTGTGGGGCAGATCTCTGGAGCTTTGACCAAAGAGTTGCTCTTGCGTAAACTAGTTGCGTTTTCAGCTAGTTTTAGTCCATTTATAGGAAAGTGTAGTGGCTTGAGAAAGCATACTCAGAATATTTAGTACTTTCATTGCTTTGAATCATGCACTATTTTCAGAGACCATTTCATATCAAAGATAGCAGTCTGTCTAGCGATGCACAGGTTTGGGCCAAACATTGCAACTCCACAAATTCAAGTGGCTAACCCTTGGTGCCTATATTTCCTTCTCTTCATCACATTGTTCTTTCTTTCTTTCTTTCTTTCTTTCTTTCTCTTCCTTCCTTCCTTCCTTCCTTCCTTCCTCTTTCTCTCTGTTTCTTTCATTTCCTTTTTATTTATTTCTCTCTCTCTCTCTCTGTTTTTCTTACTTCCTTCCTTTATCTTTCTTTCCTTCCTTCCTTCCTTCCTTCCTTCCTTCCTTCCTTCCTTCCTTCCTTCCTTCCTCCCTCCCTCCCTTCTTTCTTTCTTTCTTTCTTTCTCTTCCTTCCTTCCTTCCTTCCTCTTTCTCTCTGTTTCTTGCATTTCCTCTTTCTTTCTTTCTTTCTTTCTTTCTCTTCCTTCCTTCCTTCCTTCCTTCCTCTTTCTCTCTGTTTCTTTCATTTCCTCTTTCTTTCTTTCTTTCTTTCTTTCTCTCTCTCTCTGTTTTTCTTCCTTCCTTTATCTTTCTTTCCTTCCTTCCTTCCTTCCTTCCTTCCTTCCTTCTTTCTTTCTTTCTTTCTCTTCCTTCCTTCATTCCTCTTTCTCTCTGTTTCTTTCATTTCTTTCTCTCTCTCTCTCTCTCTCTCTCTCTCTGTTTTTCTTCCTTCCTCTATCTATCTATCTATCTTTCTTTCTTTCTTTCTTTCTTTCTTTCTTTCTTTCTTTCTTTCTTTCTTTCTTTCTTTCTTTCTTTCTTTCTTTCTTTGACTTAGATGCCTGCTTAATACTTCTTTATCTCTTCTGGTTAAAATAAACATGTGGGAAACTACTGGTCTGATCTTCTTTTTTTTCCCTTTCCTCTAGGTCATAACCAATCCCGTGAGCAAGTTAGTATTCAAGAGTGTGTCAGTGTTAAATGCTTGGCGATGTCCATTTTCTTGGGACAGCATGTTCTGGTTCCTTGTGCTCCCTGTTCTATCTGCTTGCAAGTGGAATGTTCTTTAACAGTTGATTGGGGTGTCCAGCATCATGTCAGAAGGGCATTCCCCCAGAGTCTGTTCCAAGAATAAACCAAATTTGAGAGACACGTTGGGCAGAATTTATTGCAAATGTATTCCTTTGTCTGGAAGGGCCTTTTTCATCCAAAGCATGTTTCCAGAAGAACATTCTGGGTGAGGGTATCTACATTGGCTCCAAGGTTTGATGATCTATGAAACAATCATCTCTACATGAAAATTTTCTGTGCAACTCTTACGAATCTTTCATGACCAAGAACCCACAGTAGTGAGTAAAGCTGGTGTGGAGATGAGCATGGGGAACATTTCTTTGTTGTTGTTTTTTGTATGATGCAGAGGTTTTTTTTAGAACTTTAAGATAAATGTCATGGGTTTTCTTTTTCTCCCAAAGGGAGGAAAGCTCTGTGGTCAATTTTTAGCAGAAGGCTACAAAACCAAAGCTGGATGGTCATCGGTTGCTATCCTACCTCTATGGGAGTCAATGACTTCAAATTCTTCCCATGCGTCTGGGCAGAAAAAAGGGGGGCAAACTAATCAAAGGGGGCTTGTAATGGCTGTAAAAATCAGTGTCTGTGGCAGAGTGTGGTGCTTCAGTTTGTGAGTTGCGTTGTGAGGAGGCTGACCTGCTTTGGCTCCAATCAAGGTGTTTCTGTACATGTGGTGCTTTAGACCTCAATGCATGTTGAGGTTCTTGCCTTGGGTGTTGTTTCTCCTGAAGTGCATGCGTTGTTTTTGGAGTCATGATGCTCCCCTTATAAAGGCCTCCTTCTGCAGAGCAAAGATGTGTCCTGAAAGACTTCCCACCCTTTGGAAGCTCCGAAGAAGACAAACATCCTTTTCTCTTATCCTATGGCTCTAAGTCCATAAAAACCCAGTGGCTTCATTTATACACATTGCTGCCGTTTGTATTTGAGCATTTCTGAATGGCGGGCCTCAGAGAGTCTTGCTAAATGCCAATCTATTGAGACAAAACTTCTAATTTTTGAAATTTCACATGAAGAAAAGTCAATCCACTATAGTCGGTCAGTAGGAATATCAGAATTAAGATGCAAAACCCTGCAAAGGTCACTAGTTGGCCATAAAGAGTTTTCTGCTTCTCTCTGCTGCCATCTACTGGATCTTAGGCTAGATACATTATATAGAGGGCCATTTAATGACTGCATGCTAAGTTTACTACTTGTACAAGAGTCTTGAGAGAGCTTTGAAGAAAATAAGGTGCTACAAAAATATCTACCACGTCCAAGAAAAGCTGTAGAAGAAGTTCCAAATTCACTCACTTGGCTCTCCAGATTAGTAGTATTAGTACCGCTTTATAAAATCCTAGTGAGATCACACCTGGAATGCTGCAACCAATTTTGTTCACCATACTACAAAAAAGATGTTGAGAGTTAGGAAAAAGCTCAGAGAAGAGCAACTAAGATGATCCAAGGCTTGGAGACTAAAACATACGAAGAACGGCTGCAGGACTTGGGTTTGGCTAGTCTAAGAAAAGAAGAAATAGGGGCAACATGATAGCAGTATTCCAGTATTTGAGAGGCTGCCACAAAGAAGAGGGCATCAAACTATTCTCCAGAGCACCAGAGAGCAGGACAAGAAACAACGGTGGGAAACTGATCAAAGAGAGAAGCAACCTGGAATTAAGGAGAAACTTCTTAATAGTGAGGACAATTAACCAGTGGAACAGCTTGCCTCCAGAAATCGTGGGCGCTCCATCACTGGAGGTTTTTAAGAAGAGACTGGACAATCACTTGTCTGAGATGGTATAGGTTTTCCTGCTTGAGCAGGGGGCTAGACTAGAAGACCTCCAAGATCCCTTCCAGCTGTGCTCTACTCTACTCTACTCTACTCTACTCTACTCTACTCTACTCTACTCTACTCTACTCTACTCTATTCTATTCTATTCTATTCTATTCTATTCTATTCTATTCTATTCTATTCTATTCTATTCTATTCTATTCTAGATCATTTTGTTATTCCTGGGCCAGCAGAGATGCACCTTTTAACCTGGATTAAATTACAGCAGATAATTCACAAAGGTGCTTCCCGGCTGCATCAGTCACTCATTATTTTTTTATCTTTCAGTTAGAAAAGCATCAGACAAATTTCCGAGAAAAGTTGTGTGCTTACTCTTTGCTGCTTGTTGAATGCTACTCTTCTTGCCTGCAATCAAACCCAAAGCACTGTGTGTGTATTTGTGGGTGCGGGTGTGAAAATATTCCCCTCTGCTCCTAAATCTTTTCTTTCCCCCCATCCTTAATCTTTTTCATCCTTCCTTCTTTGTCTCCCGCACTTCCCGATTCCTCACTTCCTCCATCCCAGCCCGGAGTACATGGAACGTTTCAACCCCAACGTCCTGAAGGATTCNTTCCTCTTTCTTTCTTTCTTTCTTTCTTTCTCTCTCTCTCTCTCTCTCTCTCTCTCTCTCTCTGTTTTTCTTCCTTCCTTTATCTTTCTTTCTTTCCTTCCTTCCTTCCTTCCTTCCTTCCTTCCTTCCTTCCTCTCTTTCTTTCTTTCTTTCTTTCTTTTTTTCTTTCTTTCTTTCTTTCTTTCTTTCTTTCTTTCTTTCTTTCTTTCTTTCTTTCTTTCTTTCTTTCTTTCTTTCTTTGACTTAGATGCCTGCTTAATACTTCTTTATCTCTTCTGGTTAAAAGAAACATGTGGGAAACTGCTGGTCTGATCTTCTTTTTTTTTCCCTTTCCTCTAGGTCATAACCAATCCCGTGAGCAAGTTAGTATTCAAGAGTGTGTCAGTGTTAAATGCTTGGCGGTGTCCATTTTCTTGGGACAGCATGTTCTGGTTCCTTGTGCTCCCTGTTCTATCTGCTTGCAAGTGGAATGTTCTTTAACAGTTTATTGGGGTGTCCAGCATCATGTCAGAAGGGCATTCCCCCAGAGTCTGTTCCAAGAATAAACCAAATTTGGGAGACACGTTGGGCAGAATTTATTGCAAATGTATTCCTTTGTCTGGAAGGGCCTTTTTCATGCAAAGCATGTTTCCAGAAGAACATTCTGGGTGAGGGTATCTCCATTGGCTCCAAGGTTGGATGATCTATGACAGTGGTTCTCAACCTGTGGGTCGGGACCCCATTTGGGGTCGATTGACCATTTCATGGGGGTCGCCAAGCAAGGCTGTCCGCCATTTTTTTTGTCCACCATTTTTTTTGTCCGCCATTTTTTTCCCTGTTTTCCGGCGGGTGCCTTACCTCCCTTGGGCTGGGCCAGCTGGTGGTCGGCCTGCTCCATCTCTGCTGCTTGCCAGCTACGCCTCGGCTGGCGCAGGGGGCGGAACCACGCATGCGCGGCGCTCCCAGGCAGGGAAAGTCCTCGACTTACGACGGTTGGGTAGTCCTCGACTTACGGCCGGTTTAGTCCTCGACTTACGACCGGTTTAGTCCTCGACTTATGACCGGTTTAGTCCTCGACTTACGACCGGTTGGGGTCGCGACATTAAAAAGGTTGAGAACCACTGATCTATGAAACAATCATCTCTACGTGAAAATTTCCTCTGCAACTCTTACGAATCTTTCATGACCAAGAGCCTCACTAAGGACACCAGAAACCACAGTAGTGAGTAAAGCTGGTGTGGAGAGAAGCATGGGGAACATTTCTTTGGGGTTTTTTTTGTATGACCCAGAGTTTTTTATAACTTCAAGATAAATGTCACGGGTTTTCTTTTCCCCCCAAAGGGAGCAAAGCTCTGTGGTCAATTTTTAGCAGAAGACTACAAAAACCAAAGCTGGATGGTCATCGGTTGCCATCCTACCTCTATGGGAGTCAATGACTTCAAATTCTTCCCATGCGTCTGGGCAGAAAAAAGGGGGGCAAACTAATCAAAGGGGGCTTGTAATGGCTGTAAAAATCAGTGTCTGTGGCAGAGTGTGGTGCTTCAGTTTGTGAGTTGCGTTGTGAGGAGGCTGACCTGCTTTGGCTCCAATCAAGGTGTTTCTGTACATGTGGTGCTTTAGACCTCAGTGCATGTTGAGGTTCTTGCCTTGGGTGTTGTTTCTCCTGAAGTGCATGCGTTGTTTTTGGAGTCATGATGCTCCCCTTATAAAGGCCTCCTTCTGCTGAGCAAAGATGTGTCCTGAAAGACTTCCCACCCTTTGGAAGCTCCGAAGAAGACAAACATCGGTGCTGTTTCTCTTATCCTATGGCTCTAAGTCCATAAAAACCCAGTGGCTTCATTTATACACATTGCTGCCGTTTGTATTTGAGCATTTCTGAATGGCGGGCCTCAGAGAGTCTTACTAAATGCCAATCTATTGAGACAAAACTTCTAAGTTTTGAAATTTCGTGAGAAGAAAAGTCAATCCACTATAATCCGTCAGTAGGAATATCAGAATTAAGATGCAAAACCCTGCAATGGTCACTAGTTGGCCATAAAGAGTTTTCTGCTTCTCTCTGCTGCCGTCTAATGGATCTTAGGCTAGATACATTATATAAAGGGCCATTTAATGACTGCATGCTAAATTTACTACTTGTGCAAGAGTCTTGAGATAGCTTTGAAGAAAGCTACAAAAATATCCACCACGTCCAAGAAAAGCTATAGAAGAAGTTTCAAATTGACTCATTTGGCTCTCCAGATTAGTAGTATTAGTACCACTTTATAAAATCCTAGTGAGACCACACCTGGAATGCTGCAACCAATTTTGTTCACCATACTACAAAAAAGATGTTGAGAGTTAGGAAAAAGTTCAGAGAAGAGCAACTAAGATGATCCAAGGCTTGGAGACTAAAACATACGAAGAACGGCTACAGGACTTGGGTTTGGCTAGTCTAAGAAAAGAAGAAATAGGAGCGACATGATAGCAGTATTCCAGTATCTGAAGGGCTGCCACAAAGAAGAGGGCATCAAACTATTCTCCAGAGGGAAGGATGAGAAACAACGGTTGGAAACTGATCAAAGAGAGAAGCAACCTGGAATTAATGAGAAACTTCTTAATAGTGAGGACAATTAACCAGTGGAACAGCTTGCCTCCAGAAATCGTGGGCATTCCATCACTGGAGGTTTTTAAGAAGAGACTGGACAATCACTTGTCTGAGATGGTATAGGTTTTCCTGCTTGAGCAGGGGGCTAGACTAGAAGACCTCCAAGATCCCTTCCAGCTGTGTTCTATTCTACTCTACTCTACTCTACTCTACTCTACTCTACTCTACTCTACTCTACTCTACTCTACTCTACTCTACTCTGTTCTATTCTATTCTATTCTATTCTATTCTATTCTATTCTATTCTATTCTATTCTAGATCATTTTGTTATTCCTGGGCCAGCAGAGATGCGCCTTCTAACCTGGATTAAATTACAGCAGATAATTCACAAAGGTGCTTCCCGGCTGCATCAGTCACTCATTATTTTTTTATCTTTCAGTTAGAAAAGCATCAGACAAATTTCCAAGAAAAGTTGTGTGCTTACTCTTTGCTGCTTGTTGAATGCTACTCTTCTTGCCTGCGATCAAACCCAAAGCACTGTGTGTGTATTTGTGGGTGCGGGTGTGAAAATATTCCCCTCTGCTCCTAAATCTTTTCTTTCCCCCCATCCTTAATCTTTTTCATCCTTCCTTCTTTGTCTCCCGCACTTCCCGATTCCTCACTTCCTCCATCCCAGCCCGGAGTACATGGAACGTTTCAACCCCAACGTCCTGAAGGATTCCGCTCTGTCCACGCACAAACCCATCGAGGTGAAAGGCCCCGGGGGAAAAGCCACCATCATTCATGCCCAATACAACACCCCCATCAGCATGTATTCTCAAGATGCTATCATGGATGCCATTGCAGGCCAAGCCCAGGCCCAAGGTGGTGAATTTGCTGGGTAAGATCTTTCTATGTGTGCATGCTGTGTGTGTTTACAAGTCTTCCCTCCCTCTTGGTATTCCACGCAACTCTTTGGATCTCAGAGGAGGGATGAGTTGATGGAGCAAGTTGGCTGCTACCGTCATGGGTCAGGAAACCCTTTGAAAGCATCTCCAGATGTTTTGCAAGATACCCTACTTCAGTGGTTCTCAACCTTTTTAATGCCGCGACCCCAACCGGTCGTAAGTCGAGGACTAAACCGGTTGTAAGTCAAGGACTAAACCGGTTGTAAGTTGAGGACTACCCAACCGGTCGTAAGTCGAGGACTTTCCCTGCCTGGGAGCGCCGCGCATGCGTGGTTCCGCCCCCTGCACCGGTCGAGGCATAGCTGGCAAGCGGCAGAGACGGAGCAGGCCGACCACTAGCTGGCCCAGCCCAAGGGAGGTAAGGCACCCGCCGGAAAAGGGGAAAAAAATGGCGGACAAAAAAGATGGCGGACAAAGAAAATGGCGGACAGCCTTGCTTGGCGACCCCCATGAAATGGTCGATCGACCCCAAATGGGGTCCCAACCTACAGGTTGAGAACCACTGCCCTACTTGTTCCATCCCTTCCTCTAACACCGACGTTCTGAAATATTCTCCTAAAGCCACACCAGCAGGGCAGTGGGCTCATCGCTCAGTCTTTCTAAAGGTACGCAAAAGAGAAGGATTAGGGGTGACACGAGAACAGTCTTGCAATATTTGAAGGGCTGCCAGAGAGAAGAAGAGATTGACTTGTTCTACAAAGCACGTGAGGGCTGGAAAGAAGTAATTGATGGATATGTTTCCATCTTATCAAAGAGAGAAGCAACCTAGAACTAAGGAGAATTTTTCTGATAGTGAGAACAATTAACCAGTGGAATGGCTTGCCTTCAGAAGTTGTGGGTGCTCCATCAATGGAGGTTTTCAAGAAGAGATTGGGAAACCATTTGCCCCAGAATGGTATAAGGTCTCCTGCCATGGGCAGGTGGTTGAACTAGATGACATCTAAGGACTCTTCCAACCCTTATTATTCTATGTTCTGTATTCAGTAGAGTTGGAGAAATAGTTAAAAAGACAGAGACTGAGCCATGGCATAAAAATAATGTTCTGCCTCCTTTGTCTTCCCTTGTTATAAATTTCTTCTGCCTCCCATTTTTCTGATAACATATTCTTTCATTTATTGGATTTGTCCCCGGCCAAATCTGAGCAGACACACGGTGGCATTGTGGGAACAATTAAAATTTCCCCTGGGTAATGTAAAGATAAACATCCGCTATACAACCTAAAATATAAAACAATAAAAATGTCCCCATAAGTAAGGTAAGAGTGAAACAGCCAAGAACCAGCCATAAAATCTCCTCTGGCATTCTGATACAATTGTTATACTAAAAGCTTTAAAAAAAAATCCTTCTGTGGACTACAAATGCCAAAGATTGGAGTCTTACCCTATCATATCTGTTTATTTATTTTACCAGTCTATTAACAAACTCAGTCATTAAACCAACTCTTATGTGCATTTAAAATTTAAAGGTAGATAAAAGCTAGTGTTATTGACAGTTAAAGCTTTATGGGAAAGCAAAGAATGTTTTTGTGGTATTCCAATGAAATGAACAGATTTGCTTATTTTACATTTTAGACACACTGTGCACATGTGCTTTCTTTGGTAGCTTTTTTAATAGCTTATCTTGAAATTTATTCTCTAATTGGGATGGCTATCCAGTACTCATGGGAAGAAAATCTCCACCATTTCACTTCATTGCCTTTCTAGATATCTCCATCCATTCATTCATCCTTCCATTTATCCATCCTTCCTTCTATTCATCCATCCTTCCATCCATCCATTCACCCATCTATCCATTCACCAATCCTTTGATCCATCCATCCATCCATCCATCCATCCTTACATCTATTCATTCATCCATCCTTCCATTCACTCTCATTTCATCTATCCATCCATTCTTCCATCCATCCTCCCATCCATACATCTATATTTAGATCTATCCATTCATCCATCCTTCCATTCACCCATCCTTTCATCTATTCATCCATTCTTCCATCCATTGTTCCATCCATCCACCTACCCACCCACCCACCCACCCATTCTTCTCTGCACCTACTTTGTGTATCTTTGATAGCTTCCTTTCATGTGACCTCCCTCTCACTTTTGACATGGAGAAAGGAGGATAGCCAGAAACAATGATTGCGCAATGGTATAACTTTATTATTTCTTTCCATTTTAAAAAGGTGTGCATCTTGCAACCAATGTGGAATAGGAAGAGATGCCTCTGGTGTCTTTGAGGATGAGAAGCTTCCTAGTCACTGTTTCCTTTTGTCCTGTTTTAGCACAAATGTTGATATTATGCAGCCCTTGGGAAACGATTTTAGTACCAAATGCTAATGTTGCTTCTGTGAACATTTTCATTTCAAGGACAATCGGAAGCATGAATATTTCTCTAAGTGAGGGTTTTTGAAGAAGAAAAAAAACCTGTAGCAATCTCTGTAATTTGGGACAAAGGATATGTATATATTTAGAACTTGATTCCGAGTAGAACATTGTAATTAGTTTTGCTCAAGATTTCACAATGCTTGAGTCAAAGAAAGATATCTGCCTGTCTATATAGATGCAAATGCACATTGGCTGTGTATGAATTCAGAGGCCTATTCTCCAGGGTTTCTCCTCCGTAGTACAAAGTCAATTTGTCTCTTAACTTACATGGAAAGGAACATCATTCTAAGTGATGGAATCAACTCCGGCATTGCATTCCCCACCATGTATTCTTCGCGCACAGCATTTGCATGCAAACAGCTATCGGCAGATTTGCTGTTGTCCTTGACAGCAAAATTATTTAAATCAGGGACCATTTGTGTCTCAGAACTGGAGCACAAATCCAAGGCAAATCATAAGAACCGAACTGGGATGGCAGTGCCTCTCCCATTCATGGCTTCACGCCCATGATATTGTTAATATCTATATTAATATTGCTAATATCAATTAATCCTGGGTTAATATGTAGCATCAATGGCATTTTTGCCCCCCCAAAAATAATGAACAATTGTTTGAATGGGTTGGGTTATTGTTCTTAACTGTATAATTCTGGTTCTGAAAGCAGAGTTCTCATTAGTACGAATGTCTGTGGAGACTGTCAGTCGTCCAGGTCGTGGCTGATCCAAAGGTGCTTTTTAAAAAGGACAATGGACTTTGTTTTGCTTTGAAGAATTTTGCTTCTCATCCAAGAAGCTTCTTCCGCTCTGCTGAAATGAAGAAGTGAAGAAGTGAAGAAACGTCTTGGGTGAGAAGCAAAATGTCTTCAAGGAAAAACAAAGTCCAAAGTTGCCTTTTGGAAAAGCACCATTGGCACTAATTAGTACTATTTTTGCATACACCACTTCTCTTGCCTTTATTTTATGCATACATGAGAAATCTTTGGAGACTCCAGAGTCAACATGGCTCTTGCACCTATTATAATAATATGTCTAGCCAGCTTATTTCAGTTGCGAAGTGTTCATTTACTCCCTTACTCTCCTTTTTCACCGGTAACCATTTCTTTTCTTCTTTTTTTCTCCTCTCTGACACATTCCTTTGCGTTTTCACTTTATTTCTCATACTAATTCGTATTGCTTCTCCCAACGTCATGTAATTATGGACCCCAATCACTCCTGGTTCTTCTCTGAGTTTGGAACACATGACTCATTGAATCCCCACTGGCATAAATACTACACGCATTTCTCCACCTCTGTAGAATGCAAGGCTATTTTCCTCCTATTGTTTTTTTATCATCCACTTCTCTCCGTGCTTGTTTATTTTAGAGGAATTAAACACGCAAACTCCATCACTAACCGAAACGAAGGAAATTATAATTTCATCAGAGTCTAATACAATGTAACATCCTGTTTTTGTCACTTTGGGTTAGGGTTAACCGTGACGGTCCTAAGTCAAGGTACTCACATGTCTGGACCCAATTTTACGACCATTTTTGCAGTGGTCATTAAATAAATTACAGGGTTGTAACTCCAAATCCATTCTCCGGAATGGGCTTGGGGTTTTTTGCCAGTAATTGGCAAAAAACAAAAAACAAAACATTGGAAACTGGCTTAAAAAGATGCACATCATGGTCACGTGACCACAGGATGCTGCAACCAGTTGTAAATGTGAGCTGGTTGTCAAGTGCCCAGAATGCAATGATATGACTGTGTAAGTGTAGCTCTCTGTGTGTATCTCTCTCTCTTTGTGTGTGTGTGTGTGTGTGTGTGTCTCTGTGTGTGTGTGTGTGTGTGTGTAAGAGAGAGAGAGAGAGAGAGAGAGAGAGAGAGAGAGAGAGAGAGAGAGAGAGAGAGAGAGAGAGAGAGAGAGAGAGATATTTTAGGATGCCTGCAGCAGTGGTGGATTTTCACGGATATTACTAAATATAGTTTGTCCTCCATTCCAACCATCGATACGGTTTGCTTTTCTTTTGTGTGCTTTCTTTCTTTTTCTTGTTTTCATTTGTTGAGCTGGCTGGTTTTTTTTTATTAGCATCTTCTCCTTTCATATTGTGCTGCACAAGAAATGCATTTTTTCCTTTTCCCTTCTAAATTCACAGCTTCCCTTTGCAGGCCTGCTTGGGCAACTGTAGTGTCCATGTCTCCTATGAAAGATTTATGTTCACCGATTCAGTTGATTCCAATTCCATTTAGGCTTTGTTGTTTTCTGTCAATCTTAATAGGTTTTATGTGTGTAGCACCAGGACATAGCTTAACACACTGCATTAAATATCCCTCTGTGGAGATTCTCGGTCATCCAGGTCATGGCTGCCCCAAAGATGCTTTTTCAGGAGTCAACTGGACTTTCTTGTTTTTCTTTGAAGATGTTTTGCTTCTCATCCAAGAAGCTTCTTCAGCTCTGACTAACCCTTCCATTCCCCACCATCCAGGCAGAGTTGAAGAAGCTTCTTGGATGAGAAGCAAAACGTCTTCAAAGAAAAACAAGAAAGTCCAGTTGCCTCTTGAAAAAGCCCCTTTGGAACATTTAATGCAGTGTATTAATTTATGTTCTGGTGCTAGCCCACATAAAATCAGTATTCTAAAATATATTCTACTATTTGCATCAGGTATATGGACTTTCCCCCCTCCTATGTAACCTCTGATATTATTAACTCTCTAGTTGAAGTAATCAACTGTCAGTGATATCGTTAATATGGGGAACTATCTGACAGCTATTGTTGGCTATTATTCTCTTAAGAAAACAACAGCCAGTAATAAACAAAGCAAAGTTCTCTTGAGGAGAACTTCGATGTTTGTTAACCCAAGGTGAGGACATGTTTAGAGGCAGATTAGATAAATGCATGGAGCAAAGAAGGACCATTGTTCAGAGCCAATATTTCGCAAGGCTTTGTGATGCCGAGAAATGATATGGCGAATTCTGTCATCATCATTATCTGCTTGGGAGCTTCAACAGACATTTGGCTTGGCCACTGTTAGAAACAGAACGCTAGATGAGATACGTGTGATAGCTCCAGCCAGGCATGTGATGAGAAGACCTCTGACTCTCCAGATGTTGTTGAACTATGATACGATTCCCATCAACCAATTGACTGACTTGACTGCAGTTTATGAGGCTTCACCAACATCTGTAGGATTCACCAACGTTCTTATTCTATCAGGTTTGCTTGATGGCATTTTTCATTCACCTAATCCTTTTCTTGTGAACATTGCACTGTTTTGATGATGCAAATTGAAAATTATCCTTTCCTTCAAGTCATTCAGTGTGTCATCCTGAGACTGTCATGGGTGGGTTGATGACACTTTCTTGGTGCAAATACTACTATTGAGAATAGTTTTTCAAATTGTTTAATTGTTCTCTCACCTCTGTGATTTCTAAGTGTTACATTTAAGCTGCTATAATTTCTAGCCAACATGGACCTTGACCAACCTCCCTATGGCTTTTGCTATGGATTTCAGAAGTAGCGGATTGACTTTTGGCGCATATCTGATCAATTGTTCAGTTGTAGTGGGAGACTACTATATATTGGGGAGGTGGCAGAAGAAGCGTGTTATTGTCCATGGAGAACAAAGATCATGAAGGGCAGTGGGAATTATGAAATGAAAGGTGGCATTGAATCTCAATCTCCATGCCTAGTCCATGAAGCAACCATAAAGATGTAGCCCTAGGAAGTCCACTCAATATAACTCTATTCAACCTCTTAGGATCATGTGCTGGTGATAGTTTCACATAAGGGTATCCTACATAGATGTGGCTTCACATTGTGATCTCTGCTGGTCTGCAAATCCTGAAACCTGGATAGGATGGAAGTCCTATCCAGACAACATACTTAATTGGATCCATGATGGGGTAAGCATTTTGTAGGGACACTACAAACCAAGAAGAGAAGAGTAGTCTTAACCCAACACAGAAAGCCTTTTCATTATAGAAATCATTGTCAAGGCCTCTCAAACACTCATCAGATGCAGTATTCAAATCACGCTTCCTACTCCAAGCGGTGCCAGTGAGGAGGGAGCTGATGAGATTGTAAAGTCTTGGCAGCATTCTCTTGGTAAAAAGGCTTCTACATCCTGGAAAAGTTCCAATTTTTAACTCAGTCATTGTCTAAGTAGTGGGAACAGATCAGCAGCTTCCTAGAACTTTGAGTAATCCTATGCCATTCTCTGAATTGCTATGATGGTTGAAATATTTCAGAATGGGTAAATGAACGGGTAAATTGTACTTGTCCGATGTGGTGAAGAGGTGTCCTATCCAGATCACTTCTCTTTGTGTGATACGTGTTCTAGAATCTAGATAACGATAGTCTCCACCCTTCCTGTGAAGAGAAAGGCAACTTTGCATCATGGCTTCCTTGTATCTGCTTGTTTCATGAATAAGTACTTCATTTCTGTGGCTAAGAAGAAGAAATTGTGGATCTGAGGCTAAACGTCAGCCAGGATGTTGGGGGAGGGCGGGCCCGATCTCATTAGCCATGTTACAGTGCATGTTACTTTCTGCATTGCAGTAACCTTCCTGTTAAAGACCCTCATGTAGACAGTGCCTCTCCAGTCTATCAGGCTGTGCTTAAAACGCAAAACAAGTCTGAAGATGAGCTGGATGATTGGAGCCGTCGATCTTCCAACTTGCAGTCAAAGTCCTTCCGAGTCCTTGCTCAGATGACAGGAACTGAGTACAGTAAGTCCAGCTGGGATGCCCAGTTCACCTCTTTCATGGAAGCCTTCCTTTCTCCTCACTCAGTTGGGTATCAGCTGTTAGTGCTTGCTTGCTTATAGACACACACAAACACACCAAGAAAGATAAACAGATGGACAGACAAACAGAAAGACATACAGAGAGAGAGAGAGAGAGAGAGAGAGAGAGAGAGAGAGAGATAAATAGGTGATAGATGATAGATGATAGATAGATAGATGATAGATAGATAGATGATAGATAGATAGATAGATAGATAGATAGATAGATAGATAGATAGATAGATAGATAGATAGATAGATAGATAGATGATAGACAGACAGACAGACAGACAGTCTTCTCTAGGTTAGGCCTCCAGGTCTCTGTTATAAAATAAAAATCCTTTTACTTAATCCTTAACTTTAAGGGGCAATAATTTTAGGAGAGCCTTTTTGTCCCTCCAATTTATTATACTTTTTCAGGCTGTATTTATATCTTGCCTCATAACCAGGTATTTATTTAGCGGTTCAGAACTACCATGCAACAGAAATGAGAAAGCTATCACAGAATATGAAGACAATACAACTTTTCAAGAAGTCCCTGAAAGATGTCAGTCAACAGTGCTATTGTAGCTCCACTGGAAAATTTTAAAAAAAAGGGGGGGGGAGTTCATTGTCATAAAGAAAAGGACGAAGAAGGCAAATCTGAATGACGGTTTTTAAGGAACGGCCGCTTTTGTTTGTAATTCACTGTGAATCGCTACCAGATCGGAAAGGGCCTTGTCGAGGTTGCCTTTCATTGGCACCATCAACCACCTTGTTTGTCCTCCCCACAGAAGCAAATGCCAGCTTCAGGTAGAGAAGCAAAGACGGTAAAGAAGAAGCAGTGGTGCCAGGTGGAGAGGAAGCAAGAACTGTTGGATTACCACCATCTTGTAGAAGGCAATATGTGTAGCTCAGGGTTGAACTGTAGAGTCCTTGGTGCTCTTTGAGTTTGGTTCTTTCCTTGCAGACGTTTCATTACCAGAGTAGGTAACATCTTCAGTGTTAACTCCCTTCTAGCACTGATGATGTTACCTAGTCTGGTAATGAAACATCTGCAAGGAGACAACCAAGGTCACAGACCACCAAAGACCCCATACCGCCATCTTACTTTCTCTGCAATACTTCTGAAGCTTGATGAAATTGCACATAGTAGCCCTGTTCACACAATATTCTTAATTGGATCAATAGAACATTATAATATTGTGAAAACAGCATTGATCCAATTACTTAACCCTCCTAGAAAGTTAGAATTAGCTCACAAACATCCCAGTTTTGCCCAGACTGCAACCAACTTTGCATCATAAACTGTGTTGTGGAAATATCAAAATCCTTCTTGCCCATCTATTCCTCCAAGGAAAATTGTTGGAGAGAAGGGCAGAATCTTCTGTTAGAGAATTTGTACAGAACACAACTTCGGACACTAGGTGACTTTGGTCACAGCTGTGACAATGTTGAGGCCTTCCTGGCCCACAGAGAAAGGAGGCAGAGATCTTTAACGTCCAAAGACAACTTAGAAACAATTATTGTGAGGGCAACAAAACTACCAAAGAGTTCTGATTGCGTTAGCGGTTGAACGCTGAAAGTATTTTGTAAGAATGTAGTTATGGCAATGAAAACGCCATACATTCACCAAGAGATGACAATGGAAGGTGGATAGAAATAGGCAGCTTTTAGGAGATCGAGATAGAATGCTCCTGAGATACATCGGTTCCTTTCCACAGGCAACTTGAAGTAAATTGCAGCATTTGCATAATTACATAATTGAAGTACATTGTCACAATGAGTGACACAATTGATGTAATTGTATCATTCGCATTAATTTGCATCATTTGCATCGACTGAGGCAAACAATATAAATTAAGTCAATTGTCCAGACTGCATCGGATATAATTCATGTTGTTATTTGAGGATGAAATCCTAATTAAAAATGTGTTGCTTGCATTTAAATGGGGAACTGTAAACCCAAGGTTTTACTATCTTCGTTTTAAAGCATTTTTGTATTCTATTTCGTGGCATTCAGATAATCAACATTTCAAGTGCAGTCCTTCAAAATATCACAATATCAAGCCTAGATTTTATAGTAGTGATCATTGGAACAGCAAAATATGTGTTCTGCAAGATGGTACACAACCACACACCATAATTTGGGCAGAAAACCTATCTATAGAACTGCGCTGGTCTACGACCATATTAAACATTTGATATAAGTTGACTTGGCTTGATTTACTCTATAGATCATGACAATTACCTTGTAAACAAACACAACAAAAGAAGATTCAAAATGAGGTTCTGGTCTCATGTGAAATGGGAAAACAACTCTGTTGATTTTTCAGGAATCGATTCCTTGTCTACCTGATCATAATGAATTCTCATCAAGGTCATTTTTTGTCCTATGTCAATAGCCTTCTGGACTGCTCAACTCAAAAACAGTGATTAGGGTTGATATACTATATCCAGCGAGCATCTGAATTAAAGATTTAGCCCTGCCTCCTAAGCTAAGGCAATGTGAAGGAAATTTACAAACTTGTGTTTCTCATTCTGCCTCCTCTCTACAACATTCTGAGTTCTCACTTAAATAGTCCCCCCTAAACCAGGGGTGTCAAACTGCCGGTCCACAGGCCGGATGCGTCATGGCAAAACCGCACCTACCCCATTGCCAGCAATGACAAAAAAAAGTTGCAATACGTCGTGACCGGTCACGTGATGTGGCGAGTTTGACACCCCTGCCCTAAACCATTGTAGATTCCTGGTGCAGACATAAAAAAAGTCCTATAAGATAAAGGGATTGCCTCAAACCAAGAAGTGATCTATCAAATTTGGTGTGATTCTCCTGGCTCAACAAGTCACCTGACACTTGGAAGAGACATGGGAGTGTCTCCTTCTTTTGAGCTTCATAAAATTTCAGGCTATAGTTTGGTTTCACCCATATTTGATGGCACTCATTTTCAGAAATGTAGATAACTGGTCCCTCTGCCTTCTTCTGATGCTGAAAGTCTATTGAAAAAATGACCGAAGGTTTTATAGTCCCTGTTGGGCCCAATCTGTAATATTTCAGAAGATCATGACTTAACATTCTGAAGAGTTCAGGAGAACTGGCTGAAGGTCGCTTCTCAGCCCAACTAGGAAGACCTAGGCAACAGCATTTTGACCTTTGTGTCTATACTGTGCAGGAAAAAAAAAATCTATGCCGAAATTAGATCAGAAGAGAGCCAAGGAAAGAAAGTCTTCCCAATCAAAACAATAGCCATTCATAAAGATTGAAGCAGGTTCCACTGCAACAACAAGATTCCAAATTTCAAACTAAGCCATGATATTAGTGGTGGTTACAATAAGTTGCAGAGGTTTTTAAGACCAATGCAATATCCAGGCTGGACTCTGGTCTGAAACCTCACAGCCAAGCCTCCAAATAATCCACTTTTTGTAGGGCTGTCTGGGTTAAACATGGTTTTGCATTCCAGATGAATGCAATGAACAGCATGATCAATCAACCATCTATTGCTAAAGAATGAATTTATCACCAACTCTCATGAGTGAAAAGCAAAACAGCCCTTCTGCCGTTCAGTGTATTCTTATTTTTCACAATTACTAAACACTCCCTGCTTTGGGATTGGTCAGATCAAATATCAGGTAATCTGTGACAATAATACCAGTATAAATCCACTTTCCTAAAATCTTATTTGGGGGAGACTTTTGAGATTGGCAAAGCAAGGTAGGAAATGCAGAGAGAATTCAAATTAAAACTTCTCTTTGAAAACTGGGATACAATGGCCTTAGCTACAGAATGAATAGGACACCTACTTTGTCCCCCATTCCTCAGATAAGTTCCATTGGGAAACATGACCATAATCTAAACTGGAAGGCATGGATACTTTTGAGATAAAATGAACGATGCTGAGAGATTCCAGTAGATTTCCTCTATAGAGTGAGCCTGTTCCCGTGAGAGTAAGATGTAGTTCTTCTCCACAAACTGTAGTAAGGTTTCATTCTCCATTCAAACGTCTTGCCTGATGCTTCTCCTTCTAACGTTACCAATTTTTCATCTGCAGTGCAAGATCCAGATGAGGATGCCTTGAGAAGATCAAGGTAGGCAATTAGCTACCTTCTGGCCTTCTATTTACCGATAACAAGAACTAGCATTAATTGAATTTTTTTTTATGCCCATTAGAGTTTTGACCCTTAAAAAAACCCTACTACTTCTACTCAAATCACTAAAATACAAACACGCTTTTGGTTTAACCAGATGTCCAAAGCAGACCAGATGAGAACTTATTGTAATTCCAAGGAGCACTTGATGAGAAGTTTTGGTAGAAGGATCTCCCATGGGTTGTGATGGGCTAACTTTGCCAGAAAGACCAACAAACCAGCCTGCATGTGCTTTGCCCTACTCTTGGGTTGCAGTTTTAACAAGCATTTACTGGGATGATGCTGGGATTGGCATTTGTTTCAATGGAGGTGCACAAACATTGTCGTTCCAAGATTATGCGTAAGACAACCAAAGAGTGTCATTGCAGAAACTAAATCAAAGAGGGAAATTTAATCCATTCCCAACAAATTTATTTGGGTCGATCTTCTCACAATACTGCAGTGTGAGCACACAGGACTGCTTTTGCTACTAGAGTGAAATGTTTGTCCGTTTGCAAATATTTAGAAGCTCTTGAGGCAGATGCAATTGTGTTGTTGGAATTGGCTACCGGCTTCACTTTGGTTTTGTTCTAGTTTAGTTGTGATGGTCTGCAGAAGAGAAACCTCTTCTCTTGTTGTCATATCTCCGCCTTCCTGAATGTCTCCTTATAAACAGGGCCTTTGGTTTGTGACCTGGCTTATTTGTTTCGCCAAAGTTTTCATTGTGCTAACACAGGTTGGCTTTTGTTGAGTTTTGAACCCTGAGATTCCGGTGCCCAAGCTCCCGTTGTCTGTAATTGTTGAAATATATTTGCAACTACAAATGGCTGCACATGCTTCCCATGAAGGATGACAGTTGTTGTTCTAGTTGAAGTTCTCCTTCTCTCTTTGGCCTTAGAAGATCTACCGACCAAGGTCTTCACTGCATGTAGTAGAATTCTTACGGAACAGAGATCTAAATCGCATAGGCTAGCAAATTTGTACACAGAAGACATTTCTGTGTATGAATTGTAATGTGGTCTCAGCATCTCAGTTGTCCTGTGTGAAGTCTTAATTGCATGTACACCTGCTGTACATGCACCCAATCATCTCAGGAAAACGTACCCATCTCTTAGAGATTTGATAGAGTCCGGTAATAGCTGTTATTATGCCAATTCTGTTTTGTGATTTAAATTAGGCTTCTGGGTGATGAGAAACATCTGGGTGATTATAGCAGCTGGCAGAACCAACCATAGATATTTTCTTCTCGTATCTCTGCCTTAGAAATACTATTACTGTTGATGGTAGAGTTGGCTACCAATAGTAGATGGGTTACTCCGACAGCAAACAATGGATATAAAAATTCCTCACTGGTAAAACCCAAAGAAATGGGATGTTACCCAAGGAACAGAGGTAGCCTTAGGCTTTTGGGGAACCAGGGTGGGACTGTCTTTAGGGATCTCCACAGAAGATTGATTTGTTCCATTTGTATGTGTGTGTTTGTGTGGGTGGTGACTTTGCATTAGGGTTGACTCCTGCTAACTGCCTAGGCCAGGGGTAGGCAACCTTGGCTCTTTTATGACTCGTGGACTTCAACTCCCAGAATTCCTGAACCAGCCATGCTGAGGGGAAAGGGAGAGGTTTCCAAGCTGAGCCATGCTGGCTCAGGAATTCTGGGAGTTGAAGTCCACGAGTCATAAAAGAACCAAGGTTGCCTACTCCTGGTCTAGGAGGCTCACCGCTTAGAACAGGAGGACTTAGGATAGAGGTAGGCAACCTTGGCTCTTTTATGACTCGTGGACTTCAACTCCCAGAATTCCTGAGCCAGCCACGCTGAGGGGAAAGGGAAAGATTTCCAAGTTGAGCCAGGCTGGCTCAGGAATTCTGGGAGTTGAAGTCCACGAGTCATAAAAGAGCCAAGGTGGCCTACCCCTGCCCTAGACTGACCCCTGCAATTTTCTGGGCAACAGTTTTAGAAGTGGCTTGCCCTTGTCTTTTTCTTCTTAGGGTATTTCTTTTCTTTTCTTTTTCTTTTTCTTTTTAAGAATTTAGTGTGCATGAGATCAGCTTGTAAAGCTGAGGGTGAGATAAAAGAACTCTCTCTTCAGAATTAATCTGGCAAAAGGCTTTTTTTCAAAATTCATCCTTCTGTACGACGACGCAAGTCTAGAAAACTCACTTGTTTCTGCGGTTTTTCACAATGTGGACGTGTCGTTCATTACACCTCCTTCGGGCAACATTTCAAAGGCAAGGCTTCCTCGGGGCAGCCTTTCCAAATGGCCCTTGACAACCATCCCAGCGAACGGTGCAAACCTCCACACAAGTTGCCCTCATCCCAATTTAGGGAAGACTCTGCTCACAAACGAGCACAGCAATATTGTTCTTGTCTTCTCTGGTTTCACCGTGGAAATTCAAAATGGCTGAAGGAGCTCCCGCAGAGCCCCCGTGTTTTTTTTATTCTTTCACATTTCAAAATGTTTAGATTTAAAAAAAAACAACAGCTTACTTTTACTAAGTCATAGGGGCTGTCTTTTTATGACTGCAGTTTCCATATGCCTTCCCCCCCCCAAATTACAGACTACATAGTGCTTCAAATTTACATTTCATATTGTTCCTTCGGAACGGGACTGTTGAGGTATTAATGAGTGTCAGTTTCTTGTGAGATTCTCGAAATCTTGGTCATGTAGCAATGATATATTTTGATTTGATTATGGTTTTCTTCATTTAGTTTTTTTTAAAAAGAGCATTTGCTTGGAGTTCTTTATCTTTTCACTGGAGTTGTTCAACTAGAAAATTGAATAGGCCAAGCCATCTCCACCATTAAGCCATAATACCATTTTATAAAGCACCTTGGCTAAACCCAAATCAAACATCTAATTGTGTACCCAGTCAATCATACCCAGTCTCCAAAGCACCTGAAGGCAGGACAAAAAGCAAGGGATGGAAACTAACCAAAGAGAGAACCAACTTAGAACTAAGGAGAAATTTCCTGACTATGAGGAACAATCCATCAATGGAACAACTTGCCTCCAGAAGTTGTGGGTACTCCAACACTGGAGGTTTTTTTTAAGAAGGGATTGGACAACCATTTGTCTGAAATAGCATAGGGTTTCCTGCTTGGGGTTGGACTAGAAGACCTCCAAGGTCCCTTCCAACTCTATTATTTTGTTATCCCATTAAGTTGTAGCATGATGTGCTTGTTTTGGCTTACCATGATGTGTGAACACAGCAATCGTGGCTTAGAAGGGTGTTGAGGGAAGTAGTATTGTGATATGGTTTTGTTCTAGGGTTTACATGATTATTTTTGTCTTGTTCCCACCTCAGAAGGCACTCTCAGTGTTTAACAATCATGGTCAGACTGTGAGGTTTCTCTAAAAACCACACACAAAGAAAGGAATTTTGGGTTCTAGGTGCCTAAGTCAATTGGGTGATGACTGATGGTGAACACAGCCACAGAGTTGAAGCTAGATATCTTAGCATTATCAAAGAGCAGAACCTCAAAGTACCAGCATCAATGGAGAGGTTTATATGGACCTCCCTATTCACTAGGGCATTCAGCACCACATATCTTGGGTTCTACACCCAAAGTCACACCCGTGAATTGATTCAGATGATGAATGAATATAGCATAGTGGCGGCCCTTAGCAACCTTTTCACCAAACCTATGAAAAGGAAACAAAAAAGTAAAGAAGAATTGTCCTGTTCCTTCGATCTGTTGAATTCTGTCCTGGACGTCATCTGCTCTAAGACCAGGCGCTGTGCCTTTTGTACCATCAAAGGAGTCCTTTATGTGCTTTAACTGTGTGTTGTATGTGCTTCTCTCCTTTTCATGGTAACTAAGAGCCTCTTGGTATCCATGAATGAGAAAATGAAAGAAAGAATGAGTGAACGAGCTGTAATTCGTAAGATAATTGGATCTCACTTGCTAACAAATGCAGTAGTATCTCTAGCTCTACCATTGACATAGCTCCTGGTTACTAGCTACATGATAGCAAGCTGGATTGAGGAAGGATGGATGGATGGATGGAAGGAAGGAAGGAAGGAAGGAAGGAAGGAAGGAAGGAAGGAAGGAAGGAAGGAAGGAAGGAAGGAAGGAAGGAAGGAAGGAAGGAAGCCATATTAAATCAAAGGCAAGTATACCTGTAATGCAAAAAGAAGCATGCCCTGGAAAAGCTTCTGTCTGTAATCTAATTTACCTTTCTCTCAACTCGTCAAGTCTGAGAAGCAGTAGAGATGTTCTTGAAGTCATTATGCTAACAAAACTTCTGGAAAAAAACAGGGTGAGGCCCAAATTAATGAGACCTTAATGATGATGTGATTGAAATTAAGGCACACTTTTTAAAAATGCAATTTGCCACCTAAAAGGGGTTCCAGGGAGAGCTGAAACTGCAGACAGCAGGAAGAAGATTCTTCTATGGCTTCGCCTGCTGGGCTTCTGATGAAAATGATTTTCTGGAGAGGGTGGGAATTCGACTCTCTGTCTCCATCCCTGGAGCTGCGAGACGCTTCTGCTTCTAATTTCATCCACACAACTAATACAGACTAGAGCACCCAGCGTAGACATCAGACCATCGTCCTGGATTCCTTGGGTTGCTACAGTAATTTAGAAAGGTCACCCTCTTGTTTTTACAAGCATGGGTATGTACTGTGCTGAAAATTCCAGCGGAGAGGTCTGATTTGATCTGAGGTTTTTTTGAGAAAAACAGGAGTAATTTAATCCTTTCTCAATAGTCCAGCGTCTTTCTTCTCTGCACCAAGCACATTTACTGTGGATTGAGTCAAGATTTCCCATAGACATTTTCAGGGGAAAGCAAACCCATCTCCAGATGAATTTCACACACAAAAAAAGTTTGAGGTGGGAATTGTGCAGGAGAAAAACCTGCGGAGGAGAATGTTAATATTTTCTTTCATCCCATTTGATTCATTCTCCGGTACTGCATGTAAACAAATTTTAAATTTCTGAAGTCGTGTGCTTAAAAAAAAAAAAGGGGGGGGGGTTACTAGCCTAACAAACCCACCAAACTGTATCAATCTTTTCAACAAATCTTTTGTCCTTTGTTGTTATTATTTTTTGCCCACTCAAAAGGCTTTTTTTAAGAAGAGACCTGTATTGACCCAAATTCAATGAATTTGAATGACTTGCAGGTGTCATATAGTTATTTAAGCCACTTGCATTTTATCATTTAAAATCCCAAACAGATGGGCGTTATTTATGCCCAAATCTGTGACATCACTTCCAGGGAGTATCCATTATTCCCTGATAACAGAAAAAGAACCTCTCTACTGCTACTCAAATAAATGCTTGACGTACAACGAGAAGCTAACCTTGACGCAGAAAGCCTTCGCATTTTGTTTGTGTGCGCTGTGAAACTTTTGTTTGCTGGAGCAAATGGATATTTGCTGGCCGAAGGATGGATTTCTAGCAAAAGCAGCCCTGTCAAAACCAACTGAATCTGGCTGAGGAAGGGGAATTTGGTGCTTCCAAATTTTAGAGCAATTCTGATTTTTGCCCTCCCAAAAAAGATTTTGCTTTGTCCTTTTTCATTTTTTTTTAAAACACAGCATTTGGAGGCAACTTAAACCCAATCCCTTCTCTCTCTCTCTCTCTCTTTCTCTTTCTCTCTTTCCTTGCTCCCACCCCTTTCTTTTTCCATGCCACAGGGAGAGGTTTGAAACAGAGCGTAACGGCCCACGTTTTGCCAAACTGCGCAACTGGCATCACGGCCTCTCCGCGCAAATCCTTAATGTCAAGGGTTAACTGTCCTGTGGCTAAGGAGCCCAGCTGGAAGAGGAATATAATATAAACACCTTTAGCATAGGAGCAGCCTCCAAAACCTCGAGAAGCTAAAAACATGACTGTTATTTGTTTTACAAATTGTTTTTTTTCCCCCCTTCTAAGTGCTTGCCTTTGTTATTATGGTTTCTTTCATCCTGCCTGTAAGTTCTCAATTGTAAAAATGGCTTGATTTGGCATAGATCCCCGAGTCATTTAAGAGACAATGTGGCTTGGCTGTTACAATTTCTGGCTTTTAACCGATGTATATTGAATGTATATTGAGTGAATATATATATATATATATATCCAGATTAAATCTCTATTGTTATAGATTAAAGAATATTGGAATTCAGAAGTTGGGAGAGAAATGTATTGTATCTAGGATTTGGGTCAATCCTCTAGATCTCTTATTTTGGCAGTTCATTTAGGTCAAATTGATAAAGACAGTTCGTACAGATAGTCCTTGACTTATGACGACTTATAAGTCCTTGACTTATGATGATAGTCCTTGACTTATGATGATAGTCTTTGACTTATGACGACCTTTCTTGCCACAGTTGTTAAGCTAGTAACATAGCTGTTAAGTGAATCTGGCTTCCCCATTGACTTTGCTTGTCATAAGGTCACAACAGGTGATCACATGAGCTTGAGGTACTGGAACCATCATAAGTATTAACCAGTTGCCAAGTGGCTGAATTTTGATCACGTGCCCATGGGAACGCTGCAACGGTCGTCAGTGTGAAAAAAGGCCATAAGTCACTTTTTTCCAGTGCCGTTGTACCTTTGAACCGTCATTAAATGAACTGTTGTAAGTGGAGAGCCATCTGTATTCTGGCTTAATTCACTTTTTTTTTCCCTTGTATGTCGGGTGTGTTGAAGAGGCAGGATTTATTACGTTCCCCTGACTATGAGTAGCAGAGTTGGAAGCAGATAGTTCAGAAGTTCAGAAGCAAAGAGGCACCTTGTAAAGTTGGCCTGAAAGAAAGAGATATAAGATAATTTGTGCACTGAGTTGTTGACAGCATGGTGTAACTTTTAGACAGCATTTCTGCCTTTTGTGTATTGCAGTTGCTTCGAAAGTCACTTTTTTTTTGTATATAGCAGCATGGTTTTGTCTGAAATAAAGAATCTCAAAACAGATGACCGCATTTGCCTTTTTATCTTAAGTCCCTTAATTTATTGTCCTCTTCGATTTGGAATGGAAAATATGTTGCTTTTTTTTTTTATTGTACACTGCGAACTGAAAAACGGAATGTAAGAGAAATCAGGGTAGGCATAAAATACTTGGGTTAATACTCGTTTTAAGCAGAGAGATTTATACTCAGCTGCAACTAAAGGCTTGTAGCTTTATGCACTCTAAAATCTGTTTGTTCAGATTGTGGCCTCCATTGCTTTCTGGGCAATCATTGTTTGTGGGAATGCACACACAAATAGGTGTGTACTGCTGAAATCGGGGGGGGGGGGAAGAATCAGAATTGTAAAATAGTTTTATACACTATCTCCCTTTCTTTTCCTCTGCAAATAGCTGAGTTTGGCACAACCTAAACTCTTGACTGCTTACAGGGTTACACTGAAATTAAACCTGCAAAACTCTGCATTGCATCTCTCACACTAGTTTTTGCACTAAAAAGTATTCCTCTTCCAGCACCCTTTCTCCGGCAGGTAAATCTGCACAGTTTTTTTTTGCCCTGGTGTGGGAACATCTCCTTAATTGATTCCAGAAGACCTGTCCCCATAGACATTGGTTTCTCATCGTCTCCCTGCCAACTGAAGAAGCCAAGGGTGGCTTTAGATCCTCCACTCTGGCATGGTGTTTATCCTCTCACCATCCCTCCAGAGACTGCAGGCCACCCAGTCTAGGACATGCTCATGTGAGGGAGGTTGGCTGATTAAAATAACAGGTGCTGCAGGACACTGAAAGTGAGTTTCTGTAGCCACTTTGTCTTGGCTTTGGAAGTTGGGTTGGTCAACCAGTCAACGTGGATGTCTACGGAGATTCTCAATAATCCAGGTCAGGGCTTTTCAACCTTTTCACCCATGGTACCTCTTTTAGGATATGGCAACATCCGAGTACCACCAGTCACCTAACAAGGTATCAAAAACTTGATGACAAAAAAAAAAAGGAAAAAAGTGATGAAGTACAGGTAGTCTTCGACTTACAACAGTTCACTTAGTGACTGTTCGAAGTTAGAATGGCACTGAAAAAAGTGCCCCCCAAGCCACAGCCGAGCAAGACACCTGCCTGCCCGCCCGGCGGCACTCTTCCTCCTGTCTGAGGTTTTCATTTTTGTGAGCATTTCTGTTGAGGATTGGCAGCAGGGGTGGGGTGAGGGGTGTTTGGTTTTTATTCCCCCCGTCTGCTGGGTGGTTGCAGCAGGTTTTGGTCACTTCACATGACCCTGGGACACTGTGACCGTCATAAATATGAATCAGTGGCCAAGCATCTGAATGTAAATCACAAGACCCTGGAGATGCTGCAACATTCCAGCTGATTGGCGCTTTTTCTGGGCTCAGCAGAAGCGCCAGGATCAGCGCCGAGCTCCAGCTGGACCCTGGTGCTGATCCTGGCGTTTCCGCTGAGCCCTGACAGCCCTGCAGCTCCAGCCATCTCTCGCTCAGGCTTGTGCGGTGCTGCCACCGGTTCAGCTCATTCCCCTCCCCTGCTACCACTTTTCTAGGAGGGTCGCGTACCACCTGCCAGGTGCCAATGTACCACAGGTGGTACCCGTACCACTGGTTGAAAAGCCCTGATCCAGGTCACAGTTGTCCCAAAGATGCCTTTTCAAAAAGCAAATGAACTTTGTTTTTCCTAGGAAAAACAAAGTCCAGTTGTCTTTTTAAAAAGCATCTTTGGGACAGTCAATGTGGAGTAAAACAGAGAAGAGAGTATCAGCATTACCAATAGTTAGATACTGCGCCCCCAAAGTAATAGGAGTTCACCCTTGCAAATACATTTTTTTTTAATTGCACATCATCAAAAGTCTCTCTCCGTTTCATGTCAGAGCCAGTTCTCTTGTATGGTGTTGCTTCTGCAGAGGTTTGGCCTTGTGCGATCACGGTTAGCTTGCTCACACAAGTTGTTGCTTGATATTTAAATCATCAGGTGATAAACAGGCATGTGGGAATTGGCCTGGGGCGTGTGCTCCAGAATTGCATTCGATTTTGGTGCAAAAACAAAGCATAATCAGTAGCGTGGTTCTTCTCCATCTGCTAAGTTATTCAAATTATATCACACAATATAGCTTTTTTTTGGACAGTAGTAAAAATTATTTGAATAGCTGGCATCAAAAGTATTAACTAATTTAAAAATGAAGCCACGCTTGTTGAGATTTGTACTTTCTATTTCCTTTGAATTGGCTCCCTTTCTGCTACGAGGAAACTATGTTATTTCATTCTTTCATATCATGCTATTTCATTTCTTCCTTTCACAACACCCCCACTAACACTGCAGAGTAGCTCTTTTGATATAAGCATTTAAATAAAATATAAAATAGGTAAGGGTCGTCTGACCCCTTTTGCCTTTTGCCAAGTGATAGAAGAGTACAGCAAAAGAGTAAATTGCCACTGGTAATCTGCTCGATTTACTGATCTTAATAATAATAATAATAATAATAATAATAATAACAACAACAACAACAATAACAATAACAATAATAACAATAATAACAATAATAACAACAACAGTAACAATAACAGTAATAATAATAATAATAATAATAATAATAATAATAATAATAATAATAATAATAATAATAATAATAATAAAGTTGGAAGGGACCTTGGAGGTCATCTAATCCAACCCCCTGCTCAGGCAGGAAACCCTATACCATTTCGGACAAATGGCCGTCCAGTCTCTTCTTAAAGACTTCCAGTGTTGGGGCATTCACCACTTCTGGAGGCAGGTTGTTCCACTGGTTAATTGTTCTCACTGTCAGGAAGTTTCTCCTTAGTTCTAGGTTGCTTCTCTCCATAATTAGTTTCCATCCATTGCTTCTTGTCCTGCCCTCAGGCACTTTGGAGATAGCTTGACTCCCTCTTCTTTGGGACAGCCCCTGAGATATTGGAATACTGCTATCATGTCCCCCCTCGTCCTTCTCTTCGTTAAACTTACTATACCCAATTCCAGCAACTGTTCCTTATACGTTTTAGCCTCCAGTCCTCTGATCATCTTTGTTGCTCTTCTCTGTACTCTTTCTAGAGTCTCAACTTCTTTTTTACATCGTGGTGACCAAAACTGGATGCCGTATTCCAAGTGTGACCTTATCAAGGCATTGTAAAGTGGTATTGACACTTCACGTGATCTTGATTCTATCCCTCTGTTAATGCAACCTAGCATTGTGTTGGCCTTTTTGGCAGCTGCAGCACACGGCTGGCTCATATTTAAATGATTGTCCACTAGGACTCCGAGGTCCCTCTCACAGTTACTACTATTGAGCAAGGTACCCCCTATACTATACTTGTACAGTTGATTTTTCTTGCCTAAATGTAGAACCTTGCTTTTTTCACCATTGAATTTCATTTTGTTAGATAGCGTCCAGTGTTCAAGTCTGTAATCATGTCACTTTGCCGAAGAGAATTCAGTTCAAACATGCTTCTCAAGCAGTTGGACTTCCACCCTGCATGCTTTAAACAGAATCTTCTTTAAGCGAGATTTTTTGAAATCAAAGAAGAGGCGTTACAAGAAACCTGGTAACTGAACTATTTCCCATTTAGAAACAATTCTGGTGTGTCCTCAGTCATCAAGTTTATGGTTTTCCCAAAGGTGGTTTTTTTTCCCCAAAAGGCAACTGGACTTCCTTTGTTTTTCCTTGAAGACATTTGGCTTCTCATCCAAGATGCTTCTTCAGTCAAGAGAAGCAAAGTATCTTCAAAGAAAAATAAAAGAAAGTCCAGTTGCCTTTTGGGGGAAAAAAGCACCTTTGGGAATATCTGTGTGCCTTCTTTGCAGGCTGGGGGATTCTGGGGAACAGCACCAAGGTTGATTAGGGAACTAGAGGCTAAAACATATGAGGAATAGTTGCAGGAATTGGGTAGGTCTAATTTAATGAAAAGAAGAACTAGGGATGATGTGATAGCAGTGTTCCAATATTTGAAGGGCTGCCCCAAAGAATGGGGTTCAACCTATTCTCCAAAGTGCCTGAAGGCAGGACAAGAAGCAACGGATGGAAACTGAGCAAGGAGAGAAGCAACCTAGAACTAAGGAGAAACTTCCTGACAGTTAGAACAATTAACCAGTGGAACAACCCATCTCCAGAAGTGGTGAAAGCTCCAACACTGGGAGTTTTTAAGAAGAGACTGGACAGCCATTTGTCTGAAATAGTATAGGGTTTCCTGCCTGACCAGAGGTCGGACTAGAAGACCTCCAAGGTCCCTTCCGACTCTGTTATTCTGTTATTCCAGAAGTTGGAGTCTACACATCTCCAAGCTGCCAAGGTTAAGAAACACCAGCCTAGAGTTTGTGAAACTTAAAAAAAAAGAAATGAATTCTTTGATTCTATTGATTAAAAAAACACTCGTGCTGAAACTAAGGATCTAATTGAGGGACAGAGCAGAAAATAAACCATATGCTAAAAGAAGGACCTAATAACAGACACTTCTCTTTTACAAGAACAGAAGCAGATGATTCAACAAGCGATGAAAGTGCCCTTGTGTTCTTTGTGTTCCAACATTTTATTAATTGACAGATTAGCGTTGATGCTTGATGGTTCGCTCAGTCCTCACACATCTGCTGAGGGGAAATACAGCTCTGTGTGGATCACTGAGATAGTCTTACTGCAGCTGTCTCCAGATCATAGAAATGGCAGTCATTCATCAGTTAAAATTCATATTCCTCAATTAAAATATATTTGCATATAAATGGAATGATTGAACTGAAGGGGAAAAGCTGGTTGGTGTTTGGATGATACATCTGTATCTCACAAAGTTCCAGGGCTGTTGTTTTTTTTTAAGTTCTCCATGCAAAGGTATTTGTCATTTGTATTACAATGATTTTATACTCATCCCAAATTAAGCCAAGTTAAAGGAAAATACCATAATTACTGTAATTGAGTTATTTTTTGAGGGGGGAAGCTATCATTTCTGCCTAATTTATATCTTCAAGGGAGAATAACAAGAAGGAGGAAAAATGAAGTACACTTGTCTCATAAACACAAAGTTGTTAAAGTGAAAATTTAACTTTAATTGTTCTGTTCCTTTTTTTAACTGCCTCCAGTTCAAATGTGCTATTTACAGGATTTTTATGCTTTTAATTGTACACTGCCTAGAGTTGCTGTGTGAGTGAGATGGGTGGTCTCATAATTTGACAAGGAAGGAAAGAAGGAAGGAAGGGAGGGAGGGAGGGAGGGAGGGAGGGAGGGAGGGAGGGAGGAAGGAAGGAAGGAAGGAAGGAAGGAAGGAAGGAAGGAAGGAAGGAAGGAAAGAAATATATAGGGGCAAAGTTTGAAGAGCCTTCCTCTTTATCTATTCTTGCCCTTTGCTCAACTGGTCTAAGGGCTCATTAGGTGCAATTTCCAATATTATGTAATTTCCAACATAATCATTTATTGGGATTCCAGTCTCATGTATATCTTCTGGGGAGTTTTGTTTCTGACTCATTGTTTCTGACTCAGCCAAGAGACATACATCGGATTGCGTCTGCAACTCTATTTCAAGACATCTTGAGTTCTGGCTAGAGAATATCCATCCATCCGTTCTTTCAATCGTCTGGGACGTGGGTGCACTGAAATAATAAATAATTGTTCC
>NW_015386271.1:105112-150627 GCF_001527695.2 Protobothrops mucrosquamatus | reverse complement strand
GGATGGAAGGATGGAAGGATGGAAGGATGGATGGAAGGAAGGATGGATGGAAGGATGGATGGATGGATGGATGGGTTGCAAGGGGAGATATAGGTCCATGACTCAATTGCACAGAAAGAGGTACAGCACATCCCAGCGAGAACTGAAGCTCTGTCTTTTGTGTCAAATGTTGTGATCAACTTGCTTCCCTTGATATGCAAGTGACTTTCCTACTGGCTGTCTGTAACCAAGCAAGCTGGAAACACCTTCTGCCTACTTAACATTCTCCTCCCTCACTGGGGACTTGTCCACTAAATTTATTCATACTGTTCCCCTCCTTCCACAGTGGCAAGAAACATGTTGCCGCCGCGACTGAAAACAGGTAATGTGCCTTTCTGTTTGTTTCTGTGTTTCTTCCCAGTCTTGGATCTAGCACATAACAGTCATAGTCAATGAACGTTTACGTGCACCTCACTAATAGTAGGCTTTTAAACCCTCCTAACCTAGTCCTGGATTTGTGGCTAGTGGGCCGATGAGGTTCTTGGGTAGACTGTGCATTTCATCTACGAAATTTGTTTAATTCACATTTGTGTGTGTGTGTGCGTGAACACAGATGTGAAACCTTCATGAGAGACCGAGTTCCATTTCGGTTGAGGTGGGTATTCAATTTTGAATATAAACCAGCTCGAGTTCTGCTTGATGATATAGTACAGGGGTCTACAAGCTTAGCCATTTTAAGACCTGTGGACTTCAACTCCCAGAATTCCTCAACCAGCCATGATGGCGGAGGAATTCTAGGAGCTGAAGTCCACAAGTCTTAAAAGTGCTAAGTTTGAAGACTCCTGATATAGTACAGCTTTCCAATTTTAAGTATATGTATTTTTAAAAAATTAATAATAGAAGTTTTGGCTGTTTGTGATATCATAGAGAGGCCCTTTTCTACTGTGGATTGGGCTTCCTGATTCTTCCTTGCCTGGGTGGGGGGGGGGCAAAGGGGTGAACCTTGCAACATCACAGACCTGTTGAAGGGTGAAATGTCTGGACCCCCTTTTCTTCATTAAGGGAAGAGTATGAATGGGGCAGAAACCTCCCCAAAATGAATTTAAATACAGGCTATTTAGGGAAGCGTTCAACAGGTTCTTTGAATGTCTTGAATTTCTACAAGATGTAAGGCAATCATTTTGCTCATTAATTCTACTTCTCCAGTCTCAAAGAAACTGAAAAAAAGGAAAGTTCCAAGCAAAATGTAATAAAACTGAGCGGTAAAGATCAAAGACATTTTCACACATTAGCTCCCAATCAACATATCTCACTTTTTTTAAAAAAAAGAGCCAGTGCCCACAGTAGCCTTGTTGATGGCCTGTAGTCTTGCCATTGTAAAGAATTTGTTTTCTTTCACCTGACCCATGTGTTCTCTTACTCATCGTTGTGTGGTTGTGGAGCTTTACTGCAATTTTAAAACCGTGTTAAAGGCTCAACGCTGCCGGTATTGAGTATATGTGTGTATCTCGCCTGCTTTACGTGTTTTAAAAAGTTGGCATTTCCCTAATCGATACAAAATTCAATCCACCGATGAGGACAGAAGACCTTGATCCGAATTATTGGATTGGTGTCTGTTTACTATATATGGCCTACCCAAAGCCAATCCCTACAATCCTGTTGAAGGAGAGTTACAAATGTCTAGATCTCACATACATTATTCCACAGAGCAGTGTTTCTCAAACTTAGCCATTTGAAAATGTGTGGACTTCAATTAATTCCCAGAATTCTTCAGCCAGCAGAGTTGAGAAACACCGCCATAGAGAGTCGTATGGTGTCTATAATGCCTTCTATGAATTCTTAATGCACCCACCTTTCATAAGAGAAGCTTATCTTGTTTATATCTGGCTGTGGCAGTTGTGTCCTACATCTTAAAGCTGAATAAAGCCGGCACTGACGGCGCTGCAAATTACAGAGTTTGAATTCCTCCTTTAAAGAACATTTCTATAGCTACTTTATTTAGCGTTCTGAAAGACAGTTATGCAACCCAACTGTAAACAGGGTAACTCTTGTTGATTGATCAATTGTCTTAATTCTGTGCCATCAAGTTGATGTTGACTCTTAAAGATCCCATAGACCAGGGGTAGGCAACCTTGACTCTTTTATGACTCGTGGACTTCAATTCCCAGAATTCCTGAGCCAGCCATGCTGAGGGGAAAGGGAGAGGTTTCCAAGCTGAGCCAAGCTGGCTAAGGAATTCTGGGAGTTGAAGTCCACGAGTCATAAAAGAGCCAAGGCTGCCTACCCCTGCCATAGACCTTCATCAGATGATTTCTCCACAACCTGATCCTTCAGGTCTTCCACAGTTCACCCATCAGTGGGATAAGTAAGTCCATCCATCTTGCTGCTAGTCATTATCTCCTTCCACATTTCCGAGCATCACGGACTTTGGAACTGGGTCTTTACATAAGGCATTCAATATATAATTTCAGCCTGGTCTAACTTTTGATACCTGTCGAGCGTTCCTTGCAAGTTAGGAATACAGGTAATCCTCGACTTACCACCATTGCTGTTGCTAAGTGAGTCAGTTGTTACATGAATTTTGCCACAGTGGTGAAGTGAATCACTGCAATTGTTAAGCTAGTAACCTGCTGTCATGGTTCCGACAGATGAAACTCTTCAAAGAATTTTGAGGCATTGTTTACCTTAAAGAATCTTTATTTGAGAAGCATAGCATCGGTACTAACATAATCAAAGCCAAAAACTAGATTCCCCTCCCTTGAGCACATAGTATCAAAGCACAATTCCATCTCCAATTAACAGTCATAAATCACATTCTCCAATTAGTTTGAAATGCAGGCTTTCCCTCCAGTTCTCCAGCCCGCCATTCCTTATCATCTCTTATTACAATAATCTTGGTTCATACACTAGGTCCAGTACTGTTATGTCTAGCTAAACTCTCATGCACATTCCTCCCCCCAAGCATCATCTAACTCTAGCTCTAACTCTAAAAGTAAAACATAAGAAGAAAATGGTTGCATCTCCAACTGTTGTCAAAGCAAAAACATCCAATGTTAGCAGCGTTGACACCCAGTTGTTAAGTGAATCTGGCTTCCCCATTGACTTTGCTTGTCAGAAGATCACAAAAGGAAATCACTTGATCCTGGGACACTGAAACCGTCATAAATATGAATCAGTTGCCAAGTATCTGAATTTGGATCGCGTGACCGTAGGGATACTGAGATGGTCATAAGTGTGAAAAACAGTCATAGGTCACTTTTTTTCAGTGCCATTGTAACTTTGAACGGTTGCTTAATGAATTGTAAGTCGAGGAGTACTACTACTAATAATAATAACAATAAAGTTGGAAGGGACCTTGGAGGTCTTCTAGTCCAACCCCCTGCTCAGGCAAGAAACCCTATACCATTTCAGACAAATGGCTGTCCAGTCTCTTCTTAAAAACTTCCAGTGTTGGAGCATTCACAGCTTCTGGAGGCAGGTTAATTGTTCTCACTGTCAGGAAGTTTCTCCTTAGTTCTAGATTGCTTCTCTCCTTGGTTAGTTTCCATCTGTTGCTTCTTGTCCTGCCTTCAAGCGCTTTGGAGAATAGCTTGACTCCCTCTTCTTTGGGGCAGCCCCTGAGATATTGGAACATTTGCTATCAAGTCCCCCCCCCTCGTCCTTCTCTTCATTAAACTAGACATACCCAATTCCAGCAACTGTTCCTCATGTGCTTTAGCCTCCAGTCCCCTATTCATCTTTGTTGCTCTTCTCTGTACTCTTTCTAGAGTCTCAACATCTTTTTTACGTCGTGGTAACCAAAATTGGATTTTTTTTGCTTGCTTGCTTCTTTTTTTTTTTTTTTTTTTGCTATTTTTTTTCCTCCTAAACAAGGTGAGGAGAATTAACAAATAGCATCCATGTATTTGTATGTGTGCTGTATGTGTGTGTGTGTGTGTGTACAGAAAATATCTATTTTATATATAAACCAAATTATTATTCAGATAAATAGAGAAATGCAGCCCGCGGCTAAGGAAAGTTGAGTCATACGCTGATTGCTTGAAGGGTTGTATAGGTCGCCCTCGACTGACCACCACAATTGAGCCCAAGATTTCTGTTGCTAAGCGAGAACAGTTGTTCAGGGAATTTTGTCCCATTTTACAACCTTTCTTGCCACCGTTGTTAAGCGAATCACTTAAGCGATGTTAAGTTAGTAACACGGTTGTTAAGTGAATCTGGTTTCCCCATTGACTTTGCGTGTCAGGAGGTCGCAAAAGGGGATCACACGACCCCAGGACACTGCAACCGTCGTAGATATGAGTCAGTTGCCAAGAGTCTTAATTTTGATCATGTGACCATGAGGATGCTGGAACAGTCGTAAGTGTGAAAAACGGACATAAGTCAGTTTTTTCAGTGCCCTTGTAACTTTGGACCATCACTAAATGAACGGTTGTATGTCAAGGTGTAACTACCTGTAATTACTTAGACTATTACCTTGATACTTTGGGGATTTTTGTTCTTTTCCCATTCATTTTTTTCTTTTTTTTCTCCATTTCATTTCATTTCTTCCTATTTTCTTCCTTTTTTTATTAACTGTTTCATACTCATCTCAGTTGCTATCACATTATTATCATTCAACTATTTATGACTTATCGTTAGACATCACTGCTGGCCTTCGTTTAATTTCCAGAAGCTTGAGGTTGCTTGGGACACCTACGGAAAGCTTCAGAAACAGAATATAAAACAGAGAAAGGGAAAAAAGGAGATTATACGTAATGGATGACTGGGGTGTACTTAAAGATAAATGCTTTGTATGTAATTTTACAACATTAGAGGTTCTCAAACTTTGCAGGATCACAGTTGTCTACAGCGGACTTGAACAAAGTCGACTTCTCATAGGTAGAGTAGAATCTCTAGTAGCAAATCTGGAGTGAGCTTTGACAGACATGGCCTCTTAAGCTGGAGCATGGTCAAGAGTTACTCCTGCCACACCTGGGAACAAGCTTGCCCAGATAAAGCACAAGTTTTGATAGTACTTCCATCTTGCCTGATCTTTAAAAAAAAAAAAGAATTGTGACGTTTCTTGAATTGCTCAAGACCCACCTGTAGAACATAGTGTCTTTTTTGTGCAAAAGAATGAAAAACACATTGTCTTTTATATTTTCTGGGGGGATATTGGAGCATCTAAAACTAAAATACATCGAACTTCAACATGTTGTTCTTTTATTACTAATTACAGATTTGAAATAATTGTAAAGAAACCTAAACACCTTCAGATCAAGAGATTATTTTTTTACAGGAAATGTAATAACATAATTTTCAAGAGCTAAAATATTCAGAGAAGAGAAACCTGAAAGGCAGATTTTCCCAGGATCACTGATCTTGCGTTCCAGTGTAGCGCACAAACTCTACAAAATTACGTCTGGACCAGATCTAGCTCTGAGGTCATCCTGTGCAATGAAGTCCAACTTATCAGCCCAAACACCTCAGAGTTGAACCCAAACACGCCCTAAGTATTCTCTGCCATCTCAGCAGGATATGTTATGGTTGGTCTGTGGGGAAAAAGCATTGTCTATGGAAAAAAATCTATGGAAAAAGCATTCCTGAAGAAGTTGGGCTCTAGAACTGTACCTATTAGGGCAGGCGTAGGCAACCTTGGCTCTTTTACGACTCGTGGACTTCAACTCCCAGAATTCCTTAGCCACCATGGGTGAACTATGGCCCCTTCATGACTTGGGGACTTCAACTCCCAGAATTCCTGAGACAGCATGGAGGAACTGTGGCCCCTTCATGACTCATGGACTTCAACTCCCAGAATTCCTGAGCCAGCCATGCTGAGGGGAAAGGGAGAGGTTTCCAAGCTGAGCCATGCTGGCTCAGGAATTCTGGGAGTTGAAGTCCACGAGTCATAAAAGAGCCAAGGTTGCCTAACCCCTGTATTAGGGTAACTCATAAATAACAGTTAGAAAATAACAAATCAACTCTGCAGGATGTCGAATCTTGGTAAGGATTTTTTACTAATGGACCAGTGAAAGAAGCTGGCAGTGATCCAGTTTCCGTCGCTGTCCAATTCATGTCACTGTCCAATTCCGCTTGCCATTCTCTCTTCCCTTTAACTGATAACTGGGAAAGCAGATGGTACTGTAGAAATAAGATCCTTTTTCTTCCAACAGTACGGTCACTGAGGTAATAGTTAATCAAACGAACGCTACTGAGGTATCAAATTAAATCAAGGAATTCTGTTGTATGTCTGATGGAAATGAAGTTTAGAATACTTACAATTCTTGGCAGCTAAGTCATGCTGTACCCTTAAAATGGTCCTGAAGAAACCATAAGGTCCAGTTGATGTGGCTACCTGTATTTTGCTCCTGTCATTAAGGATGTCTTGAGTGTGTCCTTGGGAGGGTGCTGGAGAATAACTTCAGTGCAATGCTGTAGGACGGGTCTCCTACCTTGGCAACTCTAAGACTTGTGAACCATCTCCCAGAATTCCACAGCATGGCTAGCTGGGGAATTCTGGGAGTTGAAGTCTACAAGTCTTAAAGTTACCAAGGTTGGAGATCCCTGCTGTAAAACACGGACTGCCATTTCTTGAGTCTTCCCATTCCTTTTAATTTCTCCTGAAGGCCAGGGAAGTGGTTGGTTTGCTCTTGAAGAGTCTCATAACCAGATTTGCTCAACCAGATGTTGTGATGGGTATCATGTGCTTGACAAGGCCCAGGTGTTCTAGTTAGGCTTTCATGCAGTGGATGTAGCATCATATAGTGGACTCCAAGAATTAATGCAGATGATCATGAAAATTGCCTTGGCTCTTTTAGGACTCGTGGACTTCAACTCCCAGAATTCCTGAGCCAGCCATGCTGAGGGGAAAGGGAGAAGTTCCAAGCTGAGCCATGCTGGCTCAGAATTCTGGGAGTTGAAGTCCATGAGTCATAAAAGAGCCAAGGTTGCCTACCCCTGATCTAGATCATATCACATCTCCTGCCTGGATTGACCAACTGATGCATCTTCCCACAGCTGGGACGCAGAGAGTTGGTGAGGGGACTCTCTTAGACTCTTACCCCCAAGTGTGTCCAAGCCCTAACCTCTGTCCTCAAACCCTGATGTCCATTGTCCTTTTGAGCTATGCTTGCAAACCCCTGAAGCAAGTCCACCTGCTTCTTTGTATGTATCTTTGTTGATCCACTACCTTGGTGGACCTGTCAAGGCCCAGCATTTAAAGATACATCTTGTTTTATCCAATTTAACTTTAATTAGTACCCCTGTTGAGCATGAGCCTGTGTCTATCAGCTGCACCTCTTCTGCTATGCCTGCTGCTTCGGCCAGTCCGTCTTCTGCGGCTGCTGCTTCTCATAGTGGTGTCCATCGGATGACGCTGCTCCCAGCTTCTGCTTCCTCTGGGGCTTATGACTCCATCTCATCCTCCTGCCAAAGGTAAACTTTTGTGTTTGTTTACTCCATCCAGTTGCTTTGATGTGTGCCCTCTGCTAGGACAAAGAATTAATCTAATTCAAGGGGATGTGGGAAGGGGGAAAAAAAAGCTTCCATGTATCTTGGAAGCCTTAGTACTGTAACTAAGAGTACAAACTCCTGTAGGAAAGGAATATGAGGGTCATAAATCAATTTTTGTTAGGGCTGTTTTAACACGTCTGCCATTGTAATGTCTTCTTCTGAGTAGCTGGCTCAGTTTAGTGGCTAAAACTGTGGTGGCGCAGTGGTTAGAATGCAGTATTGCAGGCTACTTCTGCAGACTGCCAGCTGCCGGCAGTTTGGCAGTTCAAATCTCACTGACTCAAGGTTGACTCAGCCTTCCGTCCTTCCGAGGTAGGTAAAATGAGAACCCAGATTGTTGGGGACAATATGCTATTCCAAAAGAATTGATTTCAGTTTTCAGAGGAAACTGAAATCAAACTTGATTTGATTTGATTTCAGTTTGATTTCAATTTGATTTCAGTCTGGAGAAGACCAGTCTGCAAACTCACATCTCATAAAATCAGCTGCAAAATTACATCACTGCATGGTTAATATTATCACTCTGACCATCTCATATCAGGCCTCATCTTTGTACATACTGTACCTGGTTAGTCCAGAATTTTTTCCCCCTCATAATTTGTAAAGATTCACTGGAATAATCTAAAGTAGGACTAGGCATTCCAGCGCATTATATTTCCTTGGGGATGGTGCCAGTGTGATCGGTTGCCAGTGCAAATCAAAGCTTCATTTCTAGATTCACAGAAAGCCAGAAAAATGCACCTATGTTCTTTCATTCTTCCAAGGTACACTAAATCCCCTGTTATGATACATGGATCTTTCCCCAGAAAAAGACTTTAAATTGTATGTAATGAATTGATAGAAAACCGAGATACTTGGAATATTCCAGAGGGTTGGTAGTACTTCGCTACCACATGAAATATTAGCCATATGCTGAGTATCTGTGAATCTCAATTTCATCTCAGTCCAAAAGTTTTCCAGGTAGCTTTAGGCAAATCACTCTTTCCCCTGATTTCACCTGCAGGAGAGGATAGCCTTGCAAGCTGCGGTTTAAACTCTAGAAACTGTGTGTGTAAATCATTACTTAAAAGTCAAGTGTTTTTTTATTATTGTTGGCTTGAGATAGGGTGCCAAAAAATAGTTGGCAGAACTTTGAAAACGGTGTGGTTCAATGTTGTTGACTCATATCTATGCTGTTTTTCCCAGCAAAGCAAAGCTTCATTCTTTGGCCATTAGATAGCTACGGCCAACTTTTGTGATGCTTGTGATCCCCATGTTTGATTCATTTGAGATCCGGAAGAGGACAGGCTAATCTGTAAGAAAGAGATGAAAAGAGAGGAGAGGAGAGAGAGGGAGGGAGACAGACAGAACCTTGTTTTCAAATAGGCATTTGCTGGTCATAAAATTCGAAGGCCATCCTTGAAGTATCTAATCATCAACCTATATTTTAAAATCTCACTTGAGTTAAACCATGGAATAAAAATCCAAAAGCTTCTTCTTGTGGGAATGATGAACGTGGTTAGACCTTTTCCATTCCTTCTTATTGTTGAAGGAAAAGTCTTCATCATGGTTCAGTCCGAGCCGGGAATAAACAACATGGCGACTGCTTTAGAAAGAAGGTTGCAGTTTATTGAAGAGGAGAGCCAGACAGGAAGATGGCTCTGGAAGAAAAAAGAGAGAGCACATGTAGGGAGTGGGTTTTTATACCCTCTGGGGCTCTTGAGGTTGTTTCCTGTTCCTGTTTGAGGCTTTGTATTTCCTGTGTCATGTATTTTGACCTGTGTCCCTTTGGCATCTGTGGGTCAATCCTATTATGTCCTGTCTTAGAGTTTAGGTGGGGTATGTAGATTTTAGGTATCTTTGTCTTCTTAATCTTTTAGCTGGGGGCCTCCAACCTTCCTGTATTATTTACATCTGCATTTCTACAAAGCTGATTTCTGCTTGGGGGAGGGAGACTTGGGGCTATTAAGAAAACTGGACATGCTTTTCTGCCTCTTTAAGATCCTTTGAGGAAATATATTTTTTCTTTTAAATATTTCCAAAAATATTTCTTTCTCTGGGGGGGCTGACTTCCCACATTATCAAAAGGTGCACTGTGCATTTGCAGCACTTTGCATTTTATAGAACTTGAGAAGGAAACTTGATCATCCCAAGGAACTGGCAGAAATAAACAGTTGCAGTCTATGCAAGGGGTATTCATAGCACACCATTTTATCACAAAGTTTGCCACTCTTTTTACTTTGCGCACCCACCAATATTTCTTTCTTGCAATATTAATCGGGGCTCAGTTGCAACCTACTAAGGATGGAGAGGGACAGGTGTATCTAACTGGACAGGAAAGCCTTTTTTGAACAGATTTGTTGACCTTTTGAACAGGCAAGTGAATATAGTAACTCAGAAAGGGATTTAGCTATTATCAATTCATATTAAAAAAATCACCATAGATGTGTGCCGCAAAGTGAAAATAAATTCTGGTCTTGTCTCTTTACATCATCTTCAGTTTCATTATCAGCCGTGTTGGAAGCACCCAAATTAATAAGACGTTTTCGGGGAGTTTTCAGTTAGAGATTTATTAATTGATGGAAAAATGTTTTCCGGCTGAATATATTCTGCAGAAAATGAGTCACAAGTTGCAGCCTGGTTTCAAATGAGAGGGCAAGACTTTCGCTCAGAGATGTTCAGAAATTAATTGCAAAAATCTGGCCTTGGGCCAGAGATCACGCTGCTTGAAATGAGGAAGAGGTGGTGGTAGCTTGATTAACAGGAGCTGTTAGTCAGACCGAAGAACTTGAAAAGTCTTAAATCCAGACAATCGGCACAAAAGAAGTTTGGAACTGGTCCCAAAGTCTGAAGCTGAATTGGTCACAGGAATTCAGAGACAATTAAAAACAGGAGCTCGGGTCACGTAGACTTTTAACCCCCAAAATACTGCAGTTGAAGTCAGATTTTTATGGAGTCTACTTTGTTGTTGTTGTTAGTTGCGAAGTCGTGTCCGACCCATCACGACCCCATGGACAACATTCCTCCAGGCCCTTCCTGTCCTCTACCATCTTCTGGAGTCCATTTAAGCTCACGCCTACTGCTTCAGTGACTCCATCCAGCCACCTCATTCTCTGTCCTCCCCTTCTTCTATTGCCCTCAATCTTTCCCAGCATTAGGCTCTTCTCCAGGGAGTCCTTCCTTCTCATTAGGTGGCCAAAGTACTTGAGTTTCAACTTCAGGATCTGGCCTTCTAAAGAGCAGTCGGGTTGATCTCCTCTAGGACTGACCGGTCTGATCCGCCTTGCAGTCCAGGGGACTCGCAGGAGTCTTCTCCAGCACCATAGTTCAAAGGCCTCAATTCTTTGGCGCTCAGCCTTTCTTATGGTCCAACTTTCACAGCCTTACATTGCAACTGGGAAAACCATGGCCTTGACTATACACACTTTTGTTGGCAGGGTGATGTCTCTGCTTTTTAGTATGCTGTCTAGATCTGCCATAGCTTTCCTCCCCAGGAGCAAGCGTCTTTTAATTTCTTGGCTGCAGTCCCCATCTGTCTACATTAAGAGATATCAAATCTTAGCCTGTTTCAGCTGTTTCCAGATCTTGGAGAATCAGGAAAGTTAGTGGCATATTCATCTTTCCAGGACCGTCAAAGATCCTTGAGCTTCTGTCTGTGATGTTCTCCTAGTTCTTGGATTCAGCATTTAAGCAGTGACTCCCAGTATCCGCTATCCTTATCAGAGACAGAAAGTGCAATTAAGCACATTAGAATACTATTTATGCACATCATTTAAAATCAAAAATGTCTCTGTGGTGCTACATAAACCTTCATACACCACAGGATCTGTTCATAATCTTAAGAAGGACAGGGAAAGGACTTGGGACAGGAATTTGATAAGCCAACTTAGAACTTTTGGTGGTATAAGTTTGCTTTTAAAATCAGTTTTAACAAATCATCAGGAATTAGAAATGTGCAAAACATTTTTTTTCCCTTCCTGGCACATTGCAAGAGTGGAATGGCATACTGACACTCAAGTAGGATACGTGTATCCGAAGTGATTTCTCCTGAAAGAGGCCATTGTGACATTGGTACAGAGTTTGAAAGACCAATTTCAGCTCTTTGTCCAAGGTTCAGGTCCAAGATTAGAGCTGGGTCAAATCCTGAGGTAATGGAATGGGACTTGCCAAGGTCAGAATATTCCAATCTTTTAAAAAAAGATCTTCTCTCTCAAGAACTGTGGACTGAAATAACTCATAGATAATAACATGCCGCATCCCCTTAAAATTGAGACACTGATCCTGAAGATAATTTTGTGACCTTTCAACTTCTAGCGATAGCTCCTTAAAAGGGCGTTATATTCATCCAACTCTTTCTTCTGTGAGCTTCTCCCAACATTCAGCAATAAATTCTTTCTCTGCAAATGCCCTCATGCTTGGGAGCTAGCGGCGAAGAGAAAAGGACATGGCTTGGAGAGGTCAGCTGTTTTATGGCAGATCCAAGAAGACCTAGTGATGAAGGACATGGAATCGTAGGCCTGGGAGGGATCTTAGAGGTCTTCTAGTCCACGAAGAAGGTTAGCTAGTGCAGATTCACACCATTCAACCCTCTGTTGTTAAGAGACTCCTCAGAAGTTCAATTTAGATTCCTCTGTCTAGACATGGTGACAACCGTCCTACTGTTCATCTCTTGATCTTGGGTATGGTGACCACCTATTCTGATGACAGTCTTGTCTCAGGCTTGTTGCTTTCCAGACGTAGCAACACCAACCTTCCTGTCTTTAGACCATGTTTGTGCTTGTAGTGATATATATTACCATCTCTGAAGCAATTTAAGAATTCCTTTTGATTGAACCTTTTCGGGAAATTAGAAAGATTGCACAACAGTCCTCCATAAATAACACTGATGTGGCTTGATTGTTCCCAAGGAGATATAAAACGACACACCGGGAGAAATTAATTCACTTGTTAGCTGCCTGATTTATTACGGCAGAGCGTCAAAAACCGAGAGTGCATCTTTTAAAAAATCAGTGTATTTATCAAAGAACGGGAAACCTCATCAGCTCAAAAATTGTACACAGTACAAACGTACCTTGGAGTACTTGGAATACTGCATCCAGTTTTGGTCACCACTATGTAAAAAAGATGTTGAGACTCTAGAAAGAGTGCAGAGAAGAGCAACAAAGATGATCAGGGGACTGGAGGCCAAAGCATATAAGGAAAGGCTGCTGGAATTGGGTATGTCTAGGTTAATGAAGAGAAGGACGATGGGGGACATGATAGCAGTGTTCCAATATCTCAGGGGCTGCCACAAAGAAGAGGGAGTCAATCTATTCTCCAAAGCGCCTGAAGGCAGGACAAGAAGCAACGGATGGAAACTAACCGAAGAGAGAAGCAACCTAGAACTAAGGAGAAACTTCCTGACAGTTAGAACAATTAACCAGTGGAACAACCTGCCTCCAGAAGTGGTGAATGCTCCAACACTGGAAGTTTTTAAGAAGAGACTGGACATTGTCTGAAATGGTATAGGGTTTCCTGTCTGAGCAGGGGGTTGGACTAGATGACCTCCAAGGTCCCTTCCAACTTTATTATTATTATTATTATTATTATTATTATTATTATTATTATTATTATTATTATTATTATTATTATTATTATTATTATTATTATTATTATTTCATACACCTGTTCACAAGTGTTATTATTATTATGGAAATTCTTAACAAAATAAAAACCACAAGAGAAAATAAAGTTAACAAACAAGTGTAGAAAATAAGGGGGAAAGGAAATAGAAAGAAAAGAAAAAAGAACAGAAAAATGATAAAGAAACAGCTTCTAATCTGACTGACCGCAATTCATTTATATTTTGTTCTCTAAAGTCGCAATGTTCCATAAACGATCCTTTCTAATCTCCAAAGCTATAATTCACAAGTTCATTTTTCTTGGGTTTTTTTTTTCTTTTTCAGCAAAAAGTCTGTCAGGTGTTTCTGCTCTCCAATAAATGTAATTGTTAATCTTTCTCTAATCAAACAGGTTAATTTGCCATTTCTGCTAGCTCTGTCTTCTTCACCAGCCATTCTTCCATTATGGATACTTCAGAATCTTTCCCCTTTTTTTGCACATATAATAGCCTCACTGCAGTAATCATTTATAAAAACAAATCTTCCATGGATCTTTCCTGGCCGTGTTGTTTAAATACAAACTGCTTTACTGACCTGAAAAATTTACTGACAGAAAAATTTGCCGATATATTGCTCTGGTATATCTATCCAAATGTATGCCAGCTGAAAATGTTGGATAGGATGTTTAACATTTTACATCTCTCCTTAAAATCATAATTACATTTATGAAAGTTATTCTCCCAAATTATGTTTTGTTTTCTTGTTTGAATAGTTTTAATTTTTGTTGTTGTTTTTATGTTGTTTCCGATGTTTGATGTTGTGCGTTTAACTTTTCTAAACTTGAATTCTCCTTCTAACCTACAAAACGGAGCTGATCTCATATTTTGAGTTGTAAAAAGTTTTGTAAAACCATCTCAAGGAAACACAGATTTGGTCTGGAGACTTCTTGGTTGTCTCCCATTCATCCTACAGTTCATCTAATGCTTACGCTGCAGCCCTTTATTCCTTGTCGTCTGTTACAATCATGAAGATGTTGTTATATTTTTCTAAATTACCATCTAAAAGGAGCTTTTCTATCCCTTCTCCTCCTCCAAGACAGCCACAAGAATTTGGAAGAATTCTTTTCCTGTATTTTATCTGCAATTTATTTCTATACCCACCCAGAGTTGGTTATAAGATTGGCGACTATATAAATGTCATGAACGTATGTATGCATGTATGTATGTATGTATGTATGTATGTATGTATGTATGTATGTATGTATGTATGTATGTATGAATTTGATTGCTGGGATGCAACAAAGGATCATTGTCTTAACGATAGTATGTCTGCCATCAGTCAGTTCGTGGGTTACAAAGCTGTGTTGTTTGTTTGTTTGTTTGTTTGTTTGTTTGTTTGTTTGTTTATCAAATTTTGGTACCTTCCCCAAGTCACTCTCAGAGTTTTTGACAAACCAGTTAAGATTTGTTAGGAGAAAATTTTAAGGCAAAGTTTCTTCGGACCAATTCAACAGAGTTTAAAGCTGCCTTTTAAAATTCGGTGGATATCTTAAACCAAGCCTAACCGACACGTCAGGAAAAGAGTTAAAGCTTCTTGCAGACAAGGCAAAAGCTAATGTGATCCCAGGTTGCATTAACAGATGGATCGAATCCAGATCAGGTGAAGTACTAGTACTGCTTTATAAAGCCCTAGTAAGACCATACTTAGAATACTGCATCTAGTTTTGGTCACCCCAATACAACAGAGATGGTTGAAATTTTTAAAAGAGTTCAGAGAAGAGCAGAGAAGTTGATTAGGGGCCTAACCGTTGCAAGAGCTATCTCCCAGTCTAGTTAAAAGAAGAACTAGGGATGATATGATAAAAGTATTCCAGTATTTGGGGGGCTGCCACAAAGAAAAGGGGGCCAACTTATTTTCCAAAGCGCCTGAAGGCAAGACAAGAAGCAACGGATGGAAACTCATCAAGGAGAGAAGCAACCTAGAACTAAGGAGAAACTTCCCAACAGTGAGAACAATTAATCCATGGAAGCGCTTGCCTTCAGAAATTTCAGGTGCTCTTGTGGCTTTTAAGAAGAGACTGGACAGCCATTTGTCTGAAATGGCCTCCTACTTGAACAGGGGGTTGGACTAGATGACCTCCAAGATCCTTTCTAACTCAGTTACTGTTACTGTTACTAACTCCATTAGGTTTGTTTTTAATGGAGCCCACGTTACCTGTCCCATTGTGTAACCAAAATAATGAATTTCAGCCCTTCCGTGTGTCTTCCCTTCTTCACAAATCTTGTTTGTCGTTAGCAACGCTATGCCTCCGTCAAGGCTGATTTTACTTTTCTGCATTTAAAAAAAAAAACTGTCTTCTTTTTTTTTTTTTAGCTTCCACCATCAAGCTTCGACTTCCGTCGCCTACCAGTCCCAGAAGAGGTATCTCACTCAAAGCTTCTCGCTTTTCATTTGACCGCTGATCATTAGTACAGCATTCATGCACTCCTTACCTGCTGCGGCTTCGTTTCTCTGACAACTAATAGTTTCCAAACTTAATTCTTGCTTGCCCCGCAGTCACATCATCGCCCTGCTTTGAGTCTTTCCGAGCTGGCCTGACAAAGCACCGTCAGCTCCTTCCACATCTCTAATTTTCTCCCGTTGGAATTTAGATGGATCTCTTTTTTTTTTTTTTTTTTTTTTACAGCCCAGCTCAGATCTTTTATTAATGAAGGACTGTGCTGTTTTCTCTCTTTCAGGAACCTCTGCATTTTCACCCTGAGACATTCTAATCTGCCCTTCCTGTTTTACTGTCTGCTTCTCAAAGTTCATTGTGTATATATATATATACACTCTGTGTGTGTGTGTGTGTGTGTGTGTGTGTGTGTATCTATATATCTATATCCAGTGCTTTTTTTCTTAAAAAAAAAAAAAAAAAGGTGCCGGAACTCACACACGTCATACAACCCGCCTTGCCTACCCTATAAGGTTCCATCCAAAAAAGGTGCCGGAACTCCGTTCTGGGCGTTCTATGAGAAAAAAAGCCCTGTGTATATCTGTATCTGTATCTGTATCTGTATCTGTATCTGTGTATCTGTATCTGTATCTGTATCTGTATCTGTATCTGTATCTAGATATAGATATAGATATAGATATAGATATAGATATAGATATAGATATAGATATAGATATAGATATAGATATAGATATAGATATAGATATAGATTACTGTGTGCGTATATATATATACTGTGTGCGTATATATATACTGTGTGCATATATATATACTGTGTGTGTATATATAGATATATAGATATAGATATAGATATAGATATATAGACATAGACATAGATCTTTGGTTATTCGGGTTTTCTCCCACGTAAAATAACCAAAGACCTACATACAAACACCCGCGAAAACCTCAGAAAATAGACATAGATATAGATATATAGACAGACATAGACATAGACATAGATAGACATAGACATAGACATAGACATAGATATATAGACATAGATATAGTAGGAAACAAGATGTGAGCACCAGGAGGTTGTAAAACAGTTAAAAGTTTTAATAAAACATTAAAAACCTTTAAAAGAATATTAAAAAGGACCTAGCTTTCGTTGGATCCTACCAACATCGTCAGGGTAAAGAATAACTCAATGGGAGAAACCATTTATAGGCCAGCCAACGCCTGCGCCCGGGCCCTAGATCTCGTGAGTCACTCGTTTGTCTTCAGTGTTATTTTTAAACATAGATATAGATATATAGACATAGACATAGATATAGATATATAGACATACAGTAGATATAGATATATAGACATAGACATAGACATAGATATAGACAGGGCTTTTTTTGTCATAGAACGCCCAGAACGGAGTTCCGGCACCTTTTTTGGATGGAACCTTGTAGGGTAGGCAAGGCGGGTTGTATGACATGTGTGAGTTCCGGCACCTTTTTTTTTTTTTTTTTTTTTTTTACAAAAAAAGCACTGGATATAGATACACACACAAACAGTGTACATTATTCATCTATTTTCACCATATATATCACCTTGAAAGAGTATTTACAACTAAATTCTTGGCCTGAGATTCTAGAAAGAATTCTAGAAAGATCTAAACCCAGGGTCTCCCAGGCTAGGCCCAAACCATCTCTTGATGCTTCAGGCTTTGGATGGGTCTCCTGGCCTTCAGCCAATCGGCTTCCTCTACAATGGAAGAAAAGCAACTTCCAAAGACGATGACTCTGACACCAGGTCCTCTTTTTTTCCTGGATGTGAAACAATAGCATCCTCAGTCTTGGCAAAAGCGGGGACATCAGCCCTTCAACAAGAAGCTGGAACAGTTGGGATGTCTTCTTAAGACCAAAAGGCTGCTAGATCTAGAACGTTTTCCCTCCACTGGTCATCCTGTCGAAGGACATTTTTAGAAGATTCCTCTTGGTGTATCCACTATATTGCTCTCTCCCGCGCACACCAGATTTCTTTCCATGGGAATCAAGGCCAGGATAAGACCACCAGGGTTGTCTTCTCTGATCTCTGAAAACTCACCCTCTTAACCAAATAACCTTGGAGCTGGTTTTGCGGATGTGCACTCTACAAAATAGGCTAACAGTGCCCTAAGCGTTTGATTTCTCCTTTTTGAAAGTTTTCCCTGTTCTTTCCGATAAAAAAAAATGGAAAGTGCGTATTAACTGTGTTAGGCTTCTAGGTGGTAGCATCTCTCTGCTTTCTTCTGGAGCTTCCAAGGAAGAGTTGTCGCCTTGTATGGGGGGGACCCTCATTCTCCAGCTGTTTGTTCTGTCTTCTGACGAATGCGTGATCTGCTTTGGTTTCAGAGGCCAAGCCTACAGCTCAGCTGTAGCTCCCCATGGCCCAACGCCTTACACAGGCTACAGTGAAGCCCCAGTGCCTGCTCCGAAGCCAAGGGTTGTAACCACTGCCAGCATAAAGCCCTCGGTCTATCAGCCAGGTAAGGGGATTTTCCTTCACCGCATTCAGTAATGCTCATTAACAACAAGGACAACAACAAAAAGCTTTCAGAAGAAGAAAGCATAGTTACTCCTTGCTTAAATTAACAACTACTCATTTGGCAACCATTCAAAGTTACAGTGGTGTTTTTTAAAAAGTGACTTCTGAACAATTCTCGAATTTACCACCATTGCAGCATCCCCATGTCATGTCCCAGAGGTGCTTTTTCACGAGGCAACTGATCCGTAAGATTATGTGGGACACTACACATCCTCTTCACGACCTGTTTTCCTTGTTACCTTCTGGGAGGAGGGGGCTCCGTGGTATCCTTAGTAGAACATCTGGATTCAGCCATAGTTTCATTCCATACAGCATTAACCTTGTGAACTCTCAAGCTTCCTCCTTCCGTTATGTATTCAAGATGGACAGTATTTAACATTTATTTGCTACGTATACGTAGGGAAGTGGGTCTATACATATGTTGTTCATAGTATGTTTAGGTGTGTGTCATGTATGTGTTTCAGTTTGCATTAACCTTGTGAACTCTCAAGCTTCCTCCTTCCGTTATGTATTCAAGATGGACAGTATTTAATATTTATTTGTTGTGTATATATAGGGGTGTGGGTCTATACATATGTTGTGTATAGTATGTTTTAGGTGTGTGTCATGTATGTGTTTCACTTTGAGAGCAGGCAACTAAATTTCATTTTTGATGTGTGCCGTTGTGCCCACAATAAAAAAAATGACAATAAAGGTTATCTTATCTTATCTTACTTTCTTTTTACTCTTTGAAGACGTTTTGCTTCTCATCCAAGAAGCTTCTTCAGCTCTGACTGGATGATGGGGAAATGGAAAGATTTATACTCCTTGCAGATAGCTGGTCATTTGCATTATTTTAGCAAGTTATTGGTGCCACCTGGAGGCTTATATGTGTCATCAGGATATAAGATAAGCCTCCAGGTGGTATCAACGACTCTCTAAAAGAAGGCAAATGACCAGCTGTCTGCAAGGAGTATAAATCCTTCCATTCTCCAACCATCCAGTCAGAGCTGAAGAAGCTTCTTGGATGAGAAGCGAAACGTCTTCAAAGAGAAAAAAGGAAGTCCAGTTGCCTCATGAAAAAGCACCTTTGGGACAACCCTGACCTGGATGACTGAGAATCTCTGTAGACATCCCCATGTCCTACAATCATGGGCAACTATTGCTCCTTTACGATGCTCATAGCATCCTGTGTCATATGATTTGCTATTTATCACCCTCCCAGCCAGCGTCTGACGAACAAAGTCAGTTGGGAGGCCATCAGCAAGTTGCAGTCATGTGATGTCTCACTGAATAACAACAAGGAACTCAGTTAACAATCATGAGAAATGTGTCATAAAATTGGGTGCGGTCACTTAACAACCGGGCTTCTTAACAATGAATTTTCCAGTCCTTATTGTAGTTGCAAATCAAGGTCTACCTCTATGTTAATTCCCCCCCCTTCGATTGGATGGATGGCTCGTTGTTGTTTTTTGAATAAACTGCAGAAAGCTTTTTTTAGATATACTTTTATATATTATAAAGTTGAAGTTTCCTTAAAGTTAAGATCCATTTCTTTTTTTATATACATGTAAACAAGTTTTATTGGTTTTTTAATTTTACATCAAAGTGCTCAAGAAACACCGTGGTGATGGGATAATCAATCATCCAGAAACAAAATCAGACCTATATAACTCAAATTAATTCATTAAAGGATCCCTCTCTATTTCCCTCAAATAGTGTAACATATTTAGGTTAATCCATTTCTACATGAAATTCAATCAATCAAAACAATCATCAATAGCATTACATCGATGTAAATTCCAATCCTGTTTTAAAGCTTAACTAATTTACAATTACCATATTCCAATTTAATCTTAAATAAACACATTATTAGCACTTCGGGTATCCCTTCTAAAAAAACGCATAATATTCCGACAGTAACATTCTAATATTTCCAGATATATTCTATTTCTTAAGCTACTAAATCATTAATTAGTACCATTTCTTCTCTTATCACGAATCTCTTGTTCTTCTTCTATTACAAAATCATTATTCTACTTAAAATAAAAATATTACTCTACCCTATTTTAAATGTATAATCTATCAATCAATCTATTTCTATATTTGAAAAAAAGTCATTTCAGCCCATTAGATTACATTTAAATCTCATCCAAATCAGCAAAAGTTAAGATCCATTTCTGATAACTTCATGAAGATGCGTGTGGTTTCCATGGGAACAATGCAGGAATTTTTGCTAGTGCCCTCAGCTAGAAAGTCTTTTTATGTCCCAATCTGGCACACGTATCTCAGATTTTCTGGTGATAGCGTGCTAACTTTTTCTTCAGTCAGCCAAGATCAGCCCTGACCTGGTTTATAACTGAAATTGAGCCGTGAGATCCTGGGGTCCAAAAAAACAGAAAAAGATTCTGGAATCTGGTTTAATCTTGCCCTGGAATGAGGGAAAATGTGACGAGTGGACAGCTCTGTCTGCCAGCATTTCCTGGCACCAAGAGAAGGATGCTACACCTCTGAAGAGGACAGAGCTTTATAAAACAACAGCCACGGGCATCCATTCATTTCTCATTAACCTAACAAGCTGCTTTCCTGTATAAACACAGTTGGGAAAATTCTGCATTCCGCCACTGAAGTCAGGACGCAGCCTTAGCACTTGCTGAAAACAACTTCACGCCCTCCTTTTTCTGGAGATAAACCAGAAGCATAGTCCTAATTTGCAGGATTCCAGTTCTCCAAAATTGTCAGCAGATGGCATGATATTCTAGGTTTCACCCCCACAATTGCCTCTATGTCTTGAGAATAAGCTCTTTCTGTTCCTAACAAGCAGAAAGGCCAGTCCAGATGTCTACAAGCATCTGTATGGTACATTCCTTTCATTATGATGGTGTCCCAGAAGAAGACTTAAGCCTTTCCATGTTCTATAGAAGTCCTCACCAGAATAAAACAACAGAATCCAGATATGGTGGGATGAGCTTCACTTAACAATTAGGATATTACTTTTTTGAATGCTGTATTCTCTTAGTCGTTCATTGTTTTTTTTTACTGTCTGAAATTCAGCCACACACCTAGGAAAGTACAGGTGTATCTGCCGTCTTTCTTCTTGAGATGCTCAAGATTATTTATTTCTATATCGTTTTCACCAAGATAAAGATACCAAAGCAACTGGAACATTCGAGCTAGCGTTCTGATTAAACAGCAAGATATTTGCCTCCAAAACTTTGAGTGACTTCATCTAAGACATCAGGAACTTGGGAGCAAGGAAAGGCCTCCATTTATAGATTTTTAAAGTTTTTTTTTTTTAATATATTTGTACGAAGGAATGAGGCCTTGGGCTAAGGTGGGAATGGAACGAGGCACTGGAGCTGGTATGAAGGAACGGAACAAAGCTAAACCGGAAATTAAAAGAAAGTTTTCCTTTAAACATAAAACAGAAGGAAGACTAGAGAAAGGCAGCGTTCCAAAATTTATTATTAAAAGCTATAACAGGCAGTCCAGGATTAGTTTGCAAATTCTCTTGTCTGTTGGAGCTGATGAAGTCTAGAAAGCTGGGTCTGATTTTTGAGTCCAGCTTTCTGCTTACTACTGAATTTGCCACACAATCTCTACTTCATTTCACTAGGGAAGAATCAGTCATTTTCATAAAACATGGGTCTACTTAACCATTAGCCAAAGGGAGCCTCCATGTTCAGGGTGTCATGGTTCCAACAGATGAAACTCTTCAAAGAACTTCGAGACATACCTTAGAGAACGTACATAGTCCAAGCCAAAATCTGACTTCCCCTCCCCTAAGCACGTAGTATCAAAGCACAATTCCCTCCTCTAACTAACGTTCATAAATCACATTCTCCAATTAGTTTGAAATGTTGGCTTTCCCACCAGTTCTTCATCCCGCCATGTCTTATCATCTCTTATTACAAAAAAACCTTGGTTCCCACCCTTATACAGTGTTGTTATGTCTAACTAAACTCCCATGCACATTCCTCCTCCTCCTCCCCACCCCAGTATCATCTAATTCTAACTCTAAGAGTAAAACATAAAATAGAGGAAAATGGCTGCATCTCCATCTGTTGTCAAAGCAAGAACATCCGATGTTAGCAGCGTTGACACAGGGGCTATGTTGTATCCAACTTCCAGCATGTAATGGAAGAGCGTTAGTCCTTTCAAGGTAGATCTAGTTAGGAAACCAGAGATATGAATGCTAATATTACGTTGATCTTCATGAGAACTACGGAAGATCAAGTCAGAGGTGCTTTCTCAGTTCTAGGCCGGACTCAAATTTCTTTTATCGGTTGTCTTTGTTATAGTTCTTCCTTCTGTTCCTTGAGGTTATTCCCTTTGCCCATTACATTAGGCCACCTCTTTGGATGCAGGTAATCCTCGACTTACGATCATAACTGAGCTCAAACCTTTTGCTAAGTGAGACATTTGTTAAGTGGGTTTTGCCCTTTCTGAACTCCCGCCGTTGTTAACTCAGTAACTCGGTTGTTAAGCGAATCCGGCTTCCCCATTGACTTTGCTTGTCAGACGGTTGCAAAAGGGGGGGGTCACGTGACCCCAGGACACTGCAACCATCATAAATATGAACCAGTTGCCCAGCGTCTCAATATTGATCACATGACCACGGGAATCCTGCAACCGTCGTGTGAAAAATAGTCATCGGTCACTTTTTTCAGTGCCGTTGTAACTTTGAACGGTCACTAAACAAGCTGTTGTAAGTTGAGGACCACCTGTACTACATCATTCTCTCAGGGTAGACAAAAGTGCAACGTTAACCACTGAAATCAGCGAAGGTTAGCAGCCAAACAAAGACAACCGATAAAAGAAATTTGAGTCCGGCCTAGAACTGAGAAAGCACCTCTGACTTGATCTTCCGTAGTTCTCATGAAGATCAACATAATATTAGCATTCATATCTCTGGTTTCCTAACTAGATCTACCTTGAGTGGGCCCTGGAGGTGGTGAGTGGCCCTGCCAGCAGGCGGGGCAGGGGATGGGGGTGGAGCAGGGGCGGGACCAGTTTTGGGGCACTCAATCTCTAAAAGGTTCGCCATCACTGTCTTAGGTCTACCCTAGCATCAAATTTTGAAAGCAGACTAAGCCGCATTAAGATTATCTGAGGCTGCTCAGGTATGAAGGAGAAGGCCCTGATACATATGGCAGTTTGCAGAAATAAAAATGCGGGTTATTAAATGCAAATTTCTCATTTGCAGCCGCTCCAGCCCCTGCCCCACCATCGGTGTCCACACATACCTATATTCCAAGCCAAGCCGAGCCTGCAAGCCGTCCCCCCTGGGTGACAGATGACTCCTTCTCCCAGAAGTTTGCCCCTGGGAAAAGCACCACCACCGTCACCAAGCACGTTCTGCCGAAGGGTGCTCCAGTGCCTCCATCTTCTGCCCCGCCTCCCTCCATTCCTGCGTCCGTCCAGGCTCCTGCTATCGCCCGGGGAACAATCCAAAGAGCAGAACGCTGCCCTGCCAGCAGCCGAGCTCCGCTCTGTGGACATTGTAACAGCATCATCAGGTATGTCCCTTGCATTCTTCCGTGGAAAGGAATCCTAGGGGAGTGCAGTTACATTTATGCCGGAGGCGAAAGATGGTGGGCCATCTGTAGGAGAAAAGCAGACAGAGCTGGTGGGGGCGGAGTTAAACGTACCATCAGTTTAGAGTCCTCACATCGCTGTGAGAAATTCAAGTCCAGCCACCTTGAATTCCATTGGCCCTTACCTAGCACAATTTAGTGGTGACCATTAGTTATCTAGAATCTTTTGTATAGGCTTGAGCAATAAATCTTTCTGTGCTGCAGCTTAACCTATGATCCTGATTAATTTTTTTTTCACCTGACACCTAGAGAAAAGCTTATCTTTTGTGTACAGTGTCTACTTGTATCATTCAGCAGAAAACTCTGGAAAGCAGAAACTCTGTTCAGGTCACATCCTAGATTCATGGTGGACACTGAAGATGGTTAACATAGTTTTTTCCCAATCTGATCCCTGCTAAGATCCATCTCCAACCAGTAGGGCTAATGATGTCCAACACAGCTGGTGGGATCCAGTTTGGAGAAACAAAAATGTTACTAGTGGTCGTACAGTTCTCTGTCATACATTCTCTTTCAGGTAGGAGGAAATGAATGAGTTCAGGGGTTCCTAGAAGAATGGAAGTTATTACAACGATTTACATCTTGAGGCTGTATATAATCTCCAAAAACAATGTTCTGCTCCTGCTGTAAATAGAACATTATCAGATTTTATGTTTTAAATCAGCAAAGACTCCTGTACTTGATTATTGATTTTTTTTAAAGTTTTATTAGTGAAACAAAAAAGACTACACCAAGGTTAGTACAATAAAGAAACTACATAGTGATTGAAAGAAATAAAACATAAAGGAAAAAAAGTGAGGAAAAATGAAAAGAGGATCTATACGACATCAAAATAAAGTGAATTCAATTGTTAAAACTTATTACATCTAGACCAGGGGTGTCAAACTGCCGGCCCGTGAGCCAGACGCATCATCCCAAAACCATGCCCACCCCATTGCCGGCAATGGAGAAAAAGCTCTGATACGTCACGTGATGTCATGTGACGTCGCGAGTTTGACATGCCTGATCTAGACCATATAAACACATATGGCTCCATCTTCTCAATTCTGATGATCAACTAAACTTCATCGTAATTGTTAGCATCTGGTCTCTTCTCTTCCCTTCCCTTCCCTTCCCTTCCTGCCTTCCCTTCCCTCCCTCACCTCACCTCCCCTCTGTCCTCTCCTTTCTCCCTCTCTCCTGTGCTCTCCTTCTCTCTTCTCCTCTCCTCTCTTATTCCTTGACAGAGACTTAAAACCAAGATGTTTTGTTTCTCTTCTCCTCTTCTCTTCTCTTCTCTTCTCTCCTCTTCTCTTCTCTTCCCTTCCCTCCTTCCCTCCCCTTCCCTCCCTCCCTCCCCTCCCTCCCCTCCCCTCCCCTCCCTTCCTTCCTCTCCTCTCCTCTCCTCTCCTCTCCTCTCCTGCCGTCTCCCCTCTCGTCTCTTCTCTTATTCCTTGACAGAGACTTAAAACCAAGATGTTTTTTTCCCAAGCTCCCTTCTCACAGAGTTCTTTTTAGCAAGATTTGTTGAGAAGAAATGGATGGAATTCCAAGAATGTCAGCAACTGAAAACTGTTTCCTGCTTACAACCAATGTACCCCCGTGTGCCTCAAGGAGAAGGCTTTCTGAATCTCTTCCCAACAGCATCCTGAGATGGTGAGGAGGTGGACATTTTCATCCCCTCCCTGCTGTCTGCAAAACCATCTCCTGGATCTGTATCAGTCTGGGAACCAACTCCCACAGGCAACCTCTTTTACAGCCATTGTGGCTGCCTATTGGTCACCCTGGAGAAGCAGGCCACAATTTGCACCCTACACAGAACAGATCAGACGATACCTCTGGGATACTCCTTAAGGCAGTAATGTTTCCTGGAATCACACATTTTGCAGCACAGTTGCAACACAATCCAAAGAACAGACTCCCGGTCAGGGAAAGTCCTCGACTTACGACCGGTTGGGTAGTCCTCGACTTACGACCGGTTTAGTCCTCGTCTTACGACCGGTTTAGTCCTCGACTTACGACCAGCTGGGGGGTCGCGGCATTAAAAAGGTTGAGAACCACTGCTCCAAAGCACCAGAGGGCAGGACAAGAAACAATGGTTGGAAACTGATCAAGGAGAGAAGCAACCTGGAATTAAGGAGAAACTTCCTGACAGTGAGGACAATCAACCAGTGGAACAGTTTGCCTCCAAAAATCATGGGCACTCCATCACTGGAGATTTTTAAGAAGAGGCTAGAGAGTCACTTGTCTGAGATGGTATAGGTTCTCCTGCTTGAGCTGGACTAGAAGACCTCCAAGGTCCCTTCCAGCTCTATTCTATTCTTATTCTATTCTATTCTATTCTATTCTATTCACAGTGTTGGAGCATTCACAACTTCTGGAGGCAGGTTGTTCCACTGATTAATTGTTCTCACAAGGTATCTTGGAGGTCATCTAGTCCAACCCCCTGCTCAGGCAGGAAACCCTACATCATTTCAGACAAATGGCTGTCCAGTCTCTTCTTAAAAACTTCCAGTGTTGGCGCATTCACCGCTTCTAGAGGCAGGTTGTTCCACTGATTAATTGTTCTCACTGTCAGGAAGTTTCTCCTTAGTTCTAGGTTGCTTCTCTCCTTGACCAGTTTCCATCCATGGCTTCTTGTCCTGCCTTCAGGTGCTTTGGAGAACAGGTTGACTCCCTCTTCTTTGGGGCAGCCCCTGAGATACTGGAAGACTGCTCTCGTGTCCCCCCTCGTCCTTCTCTTCATTAACCTAGACATACCCAATTCCAGCAACCGTTCCTTATGTGTTTTAGCCTCCAGTCTCCTGATCATCTTTGTTGCTTTCCTTTACACTCTTTCTAGAGTCTCAACATCTTTTTTATATCGTCATAAGAGTCAATGGAATTCAAGAGGGTTTGGATCTGGATTTTTGTGGGAATGTAATGACTCTCAGCCGATGACGCACTCAACTCTGTCTCCCCAGCTCTACCTGCTCTTCCCCTACACACATTAGTATGAATGACATGGCATTTTATACTTTTGATCGCGGAATCTAGCTCAAAAAGCTTTGAACTGGTTAGTCTTTATGGAGGTTTTTCCAGGTGTTTTTATACTAATTCCTAGGAATCGTTGGAACAGACCCAGGTGAGCAAGGGATAGAAAAAACCAGGGATAGAAGAGCAATATGTCTTTGAATGTGTTTGTTTGATTCATCCTTACAGAGGGCCCTTCTTGGTAGCCATGGGTCGCTCTTGGCACCCTGAGGAATTCAACTGTGCTTATTGCAAGACCTCCCTGGCTGATGTGGGCTTTGTGGAGGAACAGAACAGCGTCTACTGTGAGCACTGCTACGAACAGTTCTTTGCTCCGACCTGTGCCAGGTGCCACACCAAGATCATGGGGGTAAGTCCACAAGCAAACTTGGAGGAATCCTGGTCAAATCATGTCTAGGAGGAGAGCCAAGCTACCAGATATGGCAGTGGTGGCGAACCTATGGCACGGGTGCCCAGAGGCGGCACGCAGAGCCCTCTCTGTGGGCGCACGCGCGCCGTCGCCCCAGTCCTAGGCCTTCAGCTGGGTTTTATAAAACCTTTTCGCTTTAGGCCTCCGCCGCCACGTGCAAAAAAAAAAAAAAGGTTCAATCAATCAGTCAATTTCAACTTCTCGCGGGAAAAAAAAAGATCTCGCAAAGTTGGAATTGATTGGTTGAACTTTTTAGTCCCACCCAGTCTGCCGTTACCACCACAGCCACGCCCACCCAATGGGCCACGCCCACCCAATTGGCCACACTCACCCAATGGGCCACACCCAGCCAATGGGCCACGCCCAGCCAATGGGCCACGCCCACCCGGCATCCGACAATGCATAAGTGGGTTTTGGGTTGCAGTTTGGGCACTCGGTCTCTAAAAGGTTCGCCATCACCGAGATATGTGCTGCAAGAATTGGAATGACCTTCAGAGTAGTCAAGAGGTAAAGAGTAGTGAAGAGGTCAAGAAAACTCTAGTGCTCTGCTACTGTGTAATGGTCATCTACCCTCTTGAAACCCAGATCTGGTGACTCTTCGGTTGTAAAATTTCAGTTACAGTGGGCACCAGAAGGTCCCTGAAGTCTCATCACCTCCATCAGTCCATAAACATGGGCCATACCTGTTAGGAAAGGCAGAAGAATAGACTGTGGCTTAGAAATGGGAAAAAAAACTCTGCTGCTCACCAATTGGGATTCAAGGCAGATCTTGGCTTCCATCTGCTGTGAGATACGGAGCACAGACTGTCCCTTTTCCTGTATCGACTTTCCCATAAACTAAGCAGGATGACCTGCAGATTTAACCTAAACTGATTGTCTAGATCGCTATGCAAACACTCGTTCAAGTTAATTAGACTTATTAACTGTGACTCACCAGCGAGACATCTCGTTAAGGTGGAATGATCATAGGGTTTTGTCGAGAGTATGTGAGGAAAAAGGGAATGTCAGATTAAATTAGGTAACACTTTGGAAACTAGGAATTTTAAAAATGTAGAGAGAGAAGAGACCTCGTAAACAAATTGCTCAATAGGTAATTAGAGGTGGTCAGCAAAGTCCTGTACACAAATTATCCCGGTCCTCACTTTTCCCTGGTCGTTTGAATCAGCCTACTTCGATGTGGTGCGTTTAAATGACCAACACCTCCACAATTTGACATTTCTGTGTTTTAAACAGACATTTATGGGATGATCGGAAATGCATAACACAGTGCTGTGTTTCCAGTTTCCAGTTTTCTCCCATGGGGGATATCACTCCCCAATATCCTTTAGATTAAAACATCCAGCTGAAGCACACTCTTTAAAAGTTGAAATAAAGTCACATCACCTTCCTCTTCTTCCTAATGCTTTCCTGAAGTGCTTGACTATACAGGCAGTCCTTCACTCACCACCATTTGTTTAGTGCCATTTAAAGTTACAATGGCACTGAAAAAAAGTGACTTATGACTGTATTTTCACACTTACGACCGTTGCGGTATTCCCATGATCGTGGGATCAAAATTTGAATGCTTGGCAACTGGCTCATATTTATGATGGTTGCAGCATCCTGGGGTAATGTGATCACCTTTTGTGACCTTCTGACAAGCAAACCAATGGAGAAGTCAAATTCAATCGATCAATCAGAGCTGGAAGGGACCTTGGAGGTCTTCTAGTCCAGCCCCCTGCTCAAACAGGAGAACCTATACCATTTCAGACAAGTGATTGTCTAGTCCAGGGGTAGGGAACCTTGGCTCTTTTATGACTTGTGGACTTCAATACCGAGAATTCCTGAACCAGCCATGCTGATGACTCAAGAATTCTGGGAGTTGAAGTCCACAAGTCATAAAAGAGCCAAGGTTCCCTACCCTTGGTCTAGTCTCTTCTTAAAAACCTCCAGTGATGGAGCACCCACAACTTCTGAAGGCAGCTTCTGTTCCACTGGTTAATTGTCCTCGCTGTTAGGAAGTTTCTCCTTAGTTCCAGGTTGCTTCTCTCCTTGGTTAGTTTCCATCCGTTGCTTCTTGTCTTGCCTTGTTAACAAATGCAGTGATTCCCTTAAGAACTGTGGCAAGAAAGGTCACAAAATGGACAAAACCCACTTAGCAATTATCTCGCTTCGCAACCAAAATGTCGGGCTCAGTTGTGGTTGTAAGACAAGGACCACCTGAAATCTCAATGAACCGTAGACAGCTCAGCTGCTTCACTGGGCATGATAAAAGTTGATGTCCACCATATCTGAAGGACATCTTGTGATGCCCTACTACAGTGATGGCGAACCTTTTAGAGACCGAATGCCCCAAAACTGGCCCCACCCCCTGCTCCACCCCCTGCCGCACCCTGCTCTGCCCCCATCCCCCGCCTCGCCTGCCCACAGGACCACTCACTGCCTCCAGGGCCCACCACAGATCACCCAGGCAGCCCAGCAGTGCTATGGCGGCCACACCCTTTGCCCGCCCCCCAACTGCATGATGGGGTGTGAGGGCAGAGTCTTGTCTATGCTGCCTGGCTGCCATGTTCTTGGCTGCGCTGCTCCATGTGGGCCACGCTTGGGGGCGACTCTCCTTCAGGAGGGCTGCTGGAGAGGAGGGGTTCACGGGAAGAGGCAAGGCTGGGGCAACGGCATGTGCCCACAGAGAGGGCTCCGAGTGCTGCCTCTGACACCCGTGCCATAGGTTCGCCACCACTGCCCTACTACAACGACCGACAGGAATTCCACCTGAGTTGCTGAGATATTATTTTGTCTTGATCACTGAGTGAGTTAGTTGGGATAAGAGCTAGCCTTCCCCGTGTTCCTTTCCCCCCCAAAGGAGGACATTTTTTGGCAAAATCACCCACCTCTCTTTCTCTTCCAGGAAGTGATGCATGCATTGAGGCAAACGTGGCATACCACTTGCTTCGTCTGCGCTGCCTGTCGGAAACCGTTTGGAAACAGCCTCTTCCACATGGAGGATGGAGAGCCCTACTGTGAGAAAGGTGCTGCAAGGTTCCTTGATCCGTTGATAGCCTTGGATCTTTCCAGAGAAAGAACCCTGTGTTTGGAAGCCCCCTCCTTTTTCTACCGCTTTCGTTCATGCTTGCTTCTTGCCAGCCTTTGCCAGGTGGTCTTCCTGTTCGGCCATGTTCTGTTAGGGATGACTTCAAAAACGCAAATCTGCATCCTGCTTTAATCTCCTCTTTTTCTTCTTTTGCTCGTTCCCTTTCCCGAATTTTTGCAAGACTGTGGGAAGTCAGCCCCCCCCAGAGAAGGAAATATTAAAAAGGCAGGAAAATATATTTCCTCAAAGGATCTTAAAGAGGCAGAAAAGCATGCCCAATTTTCTTAATAGCCCCAAATCTCCCTCCCCCAAGCAGAAACCAGCTGTATAGAAATGCAGATGTAAACCATTCAGGAAGATTGAAGTTAAAAGATTAAGAAGTCATCTAAAATCTACATACCCCACCCAGACTCTAAGACAGGACATAATAGGATTAACACAGAGATATCGAAGGGCACACTCAGACTCAGGTCAAAGTTCATGCCACAGGAACAACTCCAAACAAAAGGCTCCAGAGGGTATAAAAACCCACTCCCTACATGTGCTCCTTCCTTGTCTTTTCTGCCAGGGCCATCTTTCTGTCTGGCTCTCCTCTTCAATAAACTGCAACCTTCTTTCTAAAGCAGTCGCCATGTTTATTCCCAGCTTGGACTGAACCACAATGAAGACTTTTCTTTCAACAGGACTTTGAGCTTTTTTTTTTTTTTTGAGGTCCTCTTTGGTTTGCGGCGACTTTTAAAAGCAACTGCTAGTTTGAGTTCACAGTCCTAACATAGATACTTTCCAGGAGCACAGTGTGAAGTAGAGGAAACTTTGATTCCCAGAAACTAATTTGACGTGGCCGTGCAATTTGCTTGACAGTAATATGCCACTCTCTTACTCCTGCCATTTTTTTTTCAACTTCTTTAGATTCAGTCCCGACATTTCCTCCAAGACTCAATCTTGTTTGGGGTCTTTTTTTATTTATTTGTTTTTGTTTTTGCAAACAGCCGATCGGCTTCCATCTGCTTGGGCATTCCTAAGGAGATAAAGAGATAAAAAGGGGGAAAAAAATAAGGATATTTGGGTAAGGAAAAAAAAAAGATCCTTCAGTTAAAAATCAAAGCGTCCCAAATCTGGAGATTTAAAAAAAAAGTAATTATTGCTCTAGCATCGCTGATATTTGGTGCAGAGGAAGAAGCTTATAATACATAATATTCATTTTATAAATGGTTGCATTCGCAGCCTGGGCTCTGGCATTGCTTCATGTCAGAATGCCTCAGTTGATCATGTTTAGTCTTGCCCTCCTTCCCACGAATTCCCCGTGCAACCTTATTTGCTTTCATAGTTGCGAAATGCTCTAAGGCTGGTCCCCCCTTGTCGTCTGTAAGACAGTAGGATTCGAAACTAGTTCTTCCTGCTCCTAGTCTAATGCTCCAAATATTGTGCCACACCAGGGGAGTCAACCCATTTCAAACACCATTCTCACAAAGCTGAAGAGGAAGAGAAGCAAAAATAAACCCGCAATTTTGCATCTCATCAAAGAAGGCATTAAAAAAATCCACTGTTGTCTTTTTGTTCCCAAAACTAAATGTGCATGTCTATGACATCACCGGAAATCAAGAAAGGAGTTAATATATTTCTCCTAGTACTCTTTATGTTGTAAACCTCATTTTTTTTCTCTTTGGTGTGCATTCTTCTAGACTACGTTGCCTTGTTCAGTACCAAATGTCACGGATGCGACTTCCCCGTTGAAGCTGGAGACAAGTTCATTGAAGCCCTTGGTCACACCTGGCATGATACGTGCTTCATTTGCGCTGTAGGTATCTTCCCAAGGCTGGTGGGTGGGTCACAACATGTCACACATGAACATAGATACCCGAGAGAGGGTCTAGGGCAGGGGTGTCAAACTCAATTTTATTGAGGGCCGCATCAGCATTGTGGTTTCCCTTGGGGGGGGGCGGATGGGTGTGGCCAGTGTGGGTGTGGCCTACTGGGTGGGCGTGGATGGAGTGAGGTGGGTGTGGTTTCGGCAGGCAGCGGGGCGCTCTCCTCACAGCGCCGAGAGGTTGAGCCGGGCGGTACGAAGCTCGCCAGCTTTGCACATTGCTGCCTGCTGAAACTGGGCAGGCTGGGGGCTAGGCAGCATTGCACTTCTCATCAGATTCACACCACCTGGCTCAGCTCGTGGCACTGTGAGGAGAGCGCCCCTCTGCCTGCCAAAATGTCTCCCCTGGAGCCCATCAAGCTGGATATGTGAAGTAGGCGAGGGTCATTTGCTGGCCACTTCCAGGTGATGGTGCATTTCTTCATTCCTCACAAAGGGTGACACCTCCCCAGCATGCACCCAGGGGGCGGGGGCGACGTGGCAGGGGCTGGTTCCTCACTGTTTCCAGACAGCCTTGTGGAGCTAAGACTGAATGTGTTTCAGCATAGATGGCCACCACAAAATTGTACATTGGCTCCCAGCTGGCCTGGGCCAGGGCCAAGGAAACAGGGGTCATTCCATCATTGTTTCCAGGATGGCTTTGCAGGCCACATGAAACCACTTCAGGGGCAGCATCCGGCCCCCGGGCCTTGTGTTTGACATGTCTGGTCTAAGGGCCCTCTAAAGGTGTTATACTAAAACAAACACCTTGTGTAGGCATGGCCAACCTGTTAGGGACAAGCGATCATATTAGATGTTCTTCAAACCACGAAGAAGAAACCATTCTGGTTTCTGGTTCTTCTTTGGAAGCTCACAGGAGGTAGATCTGCATCATCTTCAGACCTCAGTTTGGTAGACCATTTTAGAAAGAAACAACTGACTGCCTCAAAACCCAAATTGTTTCGTGTGTTGAATATCAAGGATGTTCCTTGAGGCAAGTCAGCCATTTCCTAAAGAAACTGAATGAAGGAATCGTATCAACCATGCGTGCAAATCTCTCTCTTTCTCTCATTGCTTGAATCAGTAACGGGGGGCTCAGCACATCTTACGTTAGATAGCTCTAAGTTTGCCGATTCTGCTGAACAGACTGAAATGTAGGGACTCAGAATCCCATCCGCTTTGACGCAATTCCCCGTCTTCCTGTGTCTTTCGTTTGCAGGTCTGCCATGTCAATTTGGAAGGTCAACCGTTTTATTCGAAGAAAGATAAACCTCTATGCAAGAAGCACGCCCACGCCATCAACGTCTAAAGAAAGATCTGGAAGGGAATCACGAAGTAAAAAAAAAAGTGTGGAGGTTGATTCAACAAATTAAATATAGATCACTGTGGATTTTTGAGGATAGGGAAGGGAAAGGGGAGGTCACAAAATTATGGACACTTTGAATTATGCTTTTGTATGTGCAGATCTGTTTCTGGCACACAAAAGGGTGAACAAAATATTCGTAGCTTCACAGCCAACCTGGAAATGCAAATGCTTGAGCAAAATGAACAAAATAAGGGGGCAGTTTCTATGTAAGCATATTGACTAGGGTAGCCTTAGCGTAGGAGAACCCATTAGTGTTAAAAAAAAGAAAAGAAATAGAATCCTTTCTTAGTATTAGAACACAGCTCAAAAGTGCCAAATTATCCAACGTAACTTAGAGTCCATTGTGATGAGTCAATGAAGTATTCCTCACCAAGGCAACAGAAATATATTCCATTGTTATATGTCGTGACTCTTCTTCACATTACTTAGATGTGGCATAACTTTTAGGTGAAAAAGAAAATTGTAGGCTAGATAGAATTAGCTAAAAAGCATGCCATGGACTGACCCAATCAAAGCTTGAATCCAAACACAACTTAAAAAAAAAAACCCTCTGGTAATTGTTGCTAATTACCAGGTTTTCTTGTATATAGGTGTGGTTTTCCTGGATTAAAAAAAAATGTGCTTTTTCCAAGCTGGTAAACTTTGGGGATAATATCAGCCCCATCCTGAATCTTCTCATCAAGGACACAGTTGTGGCAATTGTGAATGGCTCTTCCTAAGTCTCATTCATAGATTGGCTACATCCCCCGAGAGTAGAACGGTTAAAAAAGTGATTTTCAAAGGACTCTGGAGGTGTGTGGACCTTGAGATTCTGATCGTTGGTAGGGAAGTTGGGCAAAATGATGAGAAGGGTTGCATGGAAGAGTAAAGAGTTAACTCAGAGTATCAGTTGTCCTCCATCTGCCATTGTGGAAGGAAGGAGAAAGTGTCGGGTTGTAGGTTCACCGGGGCATGGTCACCCCATTATTAAGCCAACTGACCAAGAGGGAAACACTCATGTAAGAAATTTCTCCAAGGATGAGGCCCTCCAGTTTGGTTGAGATGACTTGCAACTGGTAGTAGAAGCTGTAGTCTTTGGCTATCTGGAAGTCAACTCTTCGTTTTCCATTTCTGACTCTTTGCCAACTGTTGGAGGACAATAATCCATCACCAACACTTCTTTTGAGTTCTTGAAAGCTCTTACTCATAATAGCAGTAATAGGGAAGGGGGTAATTTGTTTTTGTCGATGGTTAGGGAAAGCTACCTTATAATTGTAGCTACAAAAAGATAAAGAGACCAATTGGGGGTGGGGGATAGCCAGATGATTATTATTATTTTTAATTTCCTTGCTTTCAAGAATGTGACATTTCGTTTGGTGAAATCTGGTGCCATTCACCGGACAGGCCTTGAATGAGAGACTTGCAATTCTTTAAAGACGGCGTCTCTAAAGTGTGGTTGTGTTTGCTGCTACAGGGAAAACCTTGAGTAGTTTTCCTTTTTCTTTTTTTTTAAAAAAAAGTTTTTGAACAAATGCTATTTAGGATTTGTGCAAGTATTTACTTTTTGAAGCTTTTGTCCTTTTGTGATGGGCAGCCTGTATTTATTCTGGCTAGCATTTGGGTATTTAATCCTTGAGCATCAGGTAATTGTTTATATGTTGAAGCCACTGGCTTATATCTGCTCAGATAAGCATCCTAAATTTAGACACAGAAGAAGTCGCTTTCTGTCAACAGTGTTAAGCACTCATTTCAACGGACAACACTGTCATAAAGAAAAAACCGTTTACACTAGTAGAATATGTTCCAGTGTGGAAGCTTATTATTTCTTATTTAAAATCATGTACAATATTTATTATTCATTTGGAAAAAAAAAACAAGAGGGAAGAAGAAGAAGCAGTTTGATTTTCATAATGTTTGCTGTTTGCCTGGAATCCCTGCCTTACCCAGGCTAAAGGCTAAAATAAAAGCTGTATTATAACCAAGGCTGCTTCTCCAAATTCTATGCTTTATTATTTATCCCTTTTGGATTCTGTAGAAGAACAAAATATGCTTTATCGATGCGCTGGCATTAACTGGATTTTAAAATGCTTAACCAGAATTGAGCCCAGTCCCTCATTGCTTGCCTTTTGGCAAAGAATGGAACACACCGTACAATATTTATTTTTCTGCATATAACTTTTTTTTTCCCAGTCCCTGCCTTGGAGAGTTAAGCAAATCTGACCTCTTGTTTATGCATATCTGTAGCACTTTAATCCTTGCTTATCTTGTCAATGTAACAAGGAAGGCACAAACATGTCGTTCAGAATTATTCTTAACAGAATCTGCAGAATTTCGGTCAAACGTTTTATTTATTTGTTTTTACATTTCCAAGCTAGTAACCTAGTGCAAAATGCCGGCAATAGCACAGCTCCCTATAATCTGAGGAGTCAACAAAGTACAGAGATAGATTCTGATTCAAATAATCTTCAGCTGGTTAAGTCCACCAGTAACTCCAAGAGGCAATTCCATTTACGGGGTCCAGCAAAAGGATAGTCAGCTATGGATGGCGAGCTTCCCGCACGAAGATAGCACAACATTATTTATTGAAAACATCCCTGCATGGCATTAAGCCATAAAAGGGATCAGCTTTAGTTTAATACCTCTCGTGGTGGGAACCTACTCATTGTGGTTATTCCGTTCTGACGTATTCACCAGACCATAGTTAAAGAGCAATGGCATAGCACAGCATTGGATCCATCCATCAACACATTTTAGGGACTGTTCTGATGCTGTAGATGCGGTATGGTTATTATCTCCTCTGGGGTAGGCCTACTGCTAATATCTAGATCAGTGGTTCTCAACCTGTGGGTCGGGACCCCATTTGGGGTCGATCGACCATTTCACGGGGGTCGCCAAGCAAGGCTGTCCGCCATTTTTTTTGTCTGCCATTTGTTTTGTCCGCCATTTTTCCCCCTTTTCCGGTGGGTGCCTTACCTCCCTTGGGCTGGGCCAGCTGGTGGTCGGCCTGCTCCGTCTCTGCCGCTTGCCAGCTACGCCTCGGCCAGCGCAGGGGGCGGAACCACACATGCGCGGCGCTCCTGGGCAGGGAAAGTCCTCGACTTACAACCGGTTGGGTAGTCCTCGACTTACGACCGGTTTAGTCCTTGAATTACGACCGGTTTAGTCCTCGACTTACGACCGGTTGGGGTCGCGGCATTAAAAAGGTTGAGAACCACTGCTTTAAGGGGCAAGCACTCCAAAACAGTATTCTCTTAACTTGAACAGTTTCTAAGCACCGTTGTAAAGAAAGGAACCCATGCTTTAAAGATCTTATGTGATATAGTTTCCCTGTCAGAATATGAAAAAAAAAATTGCATTCTTAGTCTCCAAATGAGAGAAGTTGTTAGAGCAAAGTAATTGCTCCAGATTAGGTCTCTACTCCATTCAGCAAGGCTGTTCATATTTGACATTGGGCTGCTTAGTATATTTCCTTATGATCAAATTTTATTTGAGTAGAATCTCATACATCTATCCTTACAAACTTTTTTTTTAATTATACAGAACAGTAGTTCAGGGCAAATAGTAAATTCATTGTTCTACAACAGGAGAAACACTGGGAGGGGGGAGAGGGCTACCTACCAAGTTTATCTTTATGACAGCTATAGCAATTATCATCGTTTATGCTAAACTAAACTTGTTATCCTTTGGTTCCACTTTTTTTTTTCAACCTTTCGCCTTTTTCTTCCGAATACTGTACCTGTGAATGACCAAATAATAACATTTGCCCGTTAACTTATTCAGAGGATTTGATAGGTTATATCAGTGACATCCAACTCTAATGATGATTAGATTTTTTTAATCACCTTAAGAAGAAAGCAAATCCATTGAAATCAAGAGAGTTTTGTTGTAACAGACCCATTGAAACACGGTCCTACTTATTGTAGCTAATATTTTCGGTCTAGCTGAAAATGGGGAGAAGACGGTTTAAAGCTTTTGGGGCTTAACCCAGACCCTACTGAATTTTGTGACAAAAACTCTGATTAATTTGTGGCTGGCCTTCCATCTTCCATTTGGCCTTAAGACAATGCATTTTGCTTAAATCCTAATTCTGAAAGGAAGTCTATCACAACTAATTAATCATTGCAATCTAAAAATGTATCTATTTATTTATCTATCTATCTTCTACCTATCATCCTTCTATCCATCCATGAAATTCCTTTGGTCCTTCATGGGTCAGTAGCTTGAGTGATATACTCTATTTAAAGCTTTCTTTGTATTCAGTGCTAAAACACAAAATAATTTTGGGACTCAGCTCAGATAGGATGTCCCTATAATAGATGTTATTTTTTTAAACAAAGTTATTAACCTCTGTGATTGAGTGATTTGCAGTCCTGTTAAGCTTTTCCTCTGATTCTTTTTTTTTAACCTGTACGGAAATATTGATACGATACCACAAGTGACCTTACTTTTAAATAAGGTTTGAAGCAGATCACCCAGGAGGTTTTTTTTCCCCCAGCTGCTCAGCACAAAGTGTGTTTATTCATGAAGTGTGAGTTGATATATCTTGCATGGATTATCGGTGCCGACACTAATAAACTATTTTTTAAAAGCATGACCGTTCTTTCCTGAATTTATGCGAGAGAAGAAAGAATGTTCAACAGCCAGAAATACTCTTGTCAAATAAACATCTTCTTTGGAATCCGAAGCGTCAAAAGTAGAATTTGTACACTTTCTTAAAAGAACACTTTCTTGTTTTGCAGTTCAACTAGGTCTTCTCCCTGATCTTGTTCAGTGCTAAAAGAGAGCAGGATGAACAAATGTGTGGAATTTCCTACAAAGAAAGAAAGCTATATTTGAAATCTAATGCAGAATGCAATGCAGAAAGGAGTGGGGTTTGAGAGAGGAGGAGGAGGAGGAGGAGGAGGAGGAGAAGGAGAAGGAGAAGGAGAAGGAGAAGGAGAAGGAGAAGGAGAAGGAGAAGCAGAAGGAGAAGGAGAAGGAGAAGGAGAAGGAGAAGGAGAAGGAGAAAAAGATGTTGAGACTCTAGAAAGAGTACAGAGAAGAGCGACAAAGATGATTAAGGGACTGGAGGCTAAAACATATAAGGAACGGCTGCTGGAATTGGGTATGTCTAGTTTAATGAAGAGAAGGACGAGGGGGGACATGATAGCAGTCTTCCAATATCTCAGGGGCTGCCCCAAAGAAGAGGGAGTCAAGCTATTCTCCAAAGCACCTGAAAGCAGGACAAGAAGCAACTTCCTGACAGTTAGAACAATTAACCAGTGGAACAACCTGCCTCCAGAAGCAGTGAATGCTTCAACACTGGAAGTTTTTAAGAAGAGACTGGACAGCCATTTGTCTGAAATGGTATAGGGTTTCCTGCCTGAGCAGGGGGTTGGACTAGATGACCTCTAAGGTCCCTTCCAACTTTATTATTATTATTATTATTATTATTATTATTATTATTATTATTATTATTATTATTATTATTATTATTATTATTATTANTATTATTATTACTATTATTGAGAAGGAGAAGAAGGAAAAGGAGAAGGAGAACTGTGGGGTCCTTGGTGGTCTCTGAGCTTGGTGGTTTTCTTGCAGACATTTCATGACCCAAGTAGATAACAACATCAGTGTTGGAAGCAAGTGGGGTTTACTCTGTGTTTATATACAAGAACGTGCCCTGCCAGTGTTGGCGGGAGGGTTCTCGGTGGTTCCTAAGAAGAGATTCACATCAGGAATAACACTAGACCTAGAACCAAGCTGTAAACAACACCTCAAATCAAGGAACCACCAACTCAGACAAACCATCAAACAGTAAACAACAGCCTAGTCAAGGAGCCACCAGCTTTGAAAGCTAAGCAACTGGTTGTAAATTGAGATCTACCTGTGCTTGCGCGGAGGAAAGCAAAACCAGATTATAATAGGGGCAAATTACAATCTGTCTACTTTTTATAAAGGGATTCCTTGAGGTTGTTAGGCCCAGCAGTTCACATCTTCAGTAGCTTTATATATTACAAGATATTCATGTTTGCAAGGACAGTCCAGAAGCCTGCAGAGAATTAAATCTTGACTCTTCTAGTAGCAGTGTCAAAATATGTAAACAACCCACACACAATAACAACACAACCTCCAGTAAGCCTCGGATTTTGTTGCAGCTGCCTTTCTTTTGTCATCCCCGGAATAATTTATTATAAATGTATTCAGGGTGAAAGTTTCTGCAATAGAGTTTGGCCAGGAAGCGGGAGCAACGTTTGAGGATATCCTTTTTCCGCCCCAAAATATCCCAATACTTTCAATTTTATATACAGCGGAAGCAATTCACGGCGAGAGGAGCTCAGCTTGGTTTCCTGTGGCTTTGCTGGCAACGGGAACCATTGTTTAAACTTTTGAATTGCTTTGCGATTTCCGAAACTCCGTGGCGCTGGGTTTTTTTTTTTTATGGGACGTTGCAAAGGCCGGGGTTTTATCGCCCTTATTTCTCAGCTCAGGCACTCATGTAAGGTAGGGAAAGATGCCGAATTTGCCATTTAACCGCCTGAAATCAGGGAAAATCTTTAGTTAGTGTGGCAGAACCCGCTGTGATTTGCACTAAATCCACTTAAGTGGTATAAAACGTCCCTAGGATTTCTGATCATTTTCTCCATGCAATTAACATTGCTTTATCGAAGGCGTACCTTATAAGGGTGGTCCTCAATTTACAACAATTCATTCAGTGACCGTTCAGTGGCACTGGAAAAAAGTGACTTGTGACTGTTTTTCACACTTACATCTCAGGGGCTGCCCCAAAGAAGAAGGAGTCAAGCTATTTTCCAAAGCGCCTGAAGGCAGGACAAGGAGCAACGGATGGAAACTAATCAAGGAGAGAAGCAACCTAGAACTAAGGAGAAACTTCCTGACAGTTAGAACAATTAACCAATGGAACAACCTGCCTCCAGAAGCGGTGAATGCTCCAACACTGGAAGTTTTTAAGAAGAAACTGGACAGCCATTTGTCCGAAATGGTATAGGGTTTCCTGCCTGAGCAGGGGGTTGGACTTGATGACCTCCAAGGTCCCTTCCAACTTTACCATTACTACTATTACTACTACTATTACATTGCAGCAGCCCCAGGGTCACATGATCAAAATTCAGACGCTGAACAACTGACTCGTATTTATGACGGTCACAGCGTTCCGGGGCCATGTGATCCCTTTTTTTTTTTTTTGCGATGTTCTGACGAGCGAAGTCAAGGTGGAAGCTAGATTCACTTAACAACTGTGTTACTAGCTTCACAACCACAGTGGTTCGATTGAACAACTGTGGGGAGAAAGATTGCAAAATGGGGCAAAACTCACTTAACACGTGACTCGCTTCGCAACAGAAAATGTGGGCTCCTTTGCAGTCGTAAGCCGAGGACAATTCAAAAAGTGCCGAAGAAGATGTGAGCTGAGTTGATCTGTGGAGGCTGATATCTAGAGCGTCTGAATACTGCAACAAGTTAGTTTCTAATGCCACCAGGAGACCCGCAGGAACCTTTTGGAGAAACCTAAGATTTGCAGAAATATAAACCTAATTTCGAAATTAAAAAAACAAACAAAACATTTGGGTGGGAAACCGAACTCCACGGGTTTGAAATCCTTCAGGCTCCTGAAAAGGGAACAGACGACTGTTTATTTTTCTGAACAGAGACCTTCCACAGTGACATTTTACTGCCCTGACGGTTAACATTTTATACGTGCACCAAGGTTACTTTCAGTCAGTACTCATAAAGAAAAATCGTGGTGTTTTCTTAAAACTGCTGTTTTTACTTACTGCTGGATTTCAAACGGCAAATTTGGAAAATAAGACGTCTGGGGTGCCCGTTCCAATTAATCCCACCTGTTTTCATGTTCCTTCAAAGGGAATTTTGTCCAATAACAATCAATCAATCAATCAATCAGAATAGATCTGAAAGGGATCTTGGAGGTCTTATAGTCCATCCCCCCCCCCCCCGCTCAGACAAGAGACGCTATATCATTCCAGACAAATGGTTTTCCAGTCTCTTCTTTAAAACCTCCAATGATGGAGCAACCACGATTTCTGGAGGCAAGCTGTTCCACTGGTTATTTGTCCTCATTAAGAAGCTTCTCCTTAATTCCAGATTGCTTCTCTCCTTGATTAGTTTCCATCCATTGTTTCTTGTCTTGCCTTCTGGTGCTTTGGAAAATAAATTGACAGGCTCTTCTTTGTGGAAGCCCCTCAAATATTGGAACACTGCTGTCATGTCACCCCTAGTCCTCCTTTTCTCTAGACTAGCCATACCCAGTTCCTGCACCCGTTCTTCATATGTTTTAGTCTCCAGGCCTTTAATCATCCTCATTGCTCTTCTTTGCACTTTTTCCAAAATGTCAACATCGTTTTTGTAATGTGGTGACCAAAACTGGATGCGGTATTCCAGGTTGTGCTCTTACTTAAGGTTTTATAAAGCGGTCCTAATACTTCACGTGAATAACTTTTCTCTCCTTTGCTGGGCTTGCAAGGGTTTGCAATTCCTTAAAAAAAAAACCTGCAAGCCTGATCGTCATAACAGAGTATGCCTTCCATCCGTGATTTGAATTAACCTATTATAGAGAATGTCATTAAATGCATACGTACATATCCATTCATAGTCATAGTTATTCATTTGATTAGCTAAAATGTCCTTTTTCATAAAAAACAAAAACAAAACCCTGAGTATTTATATACTAGCTGTACCCGGCCACGCGTTGCTGTGGCTCAGTCTGGTTAAATGGAAAAGAAAGAAAAGAGAAAGCGCAGGTTTGTAATATGTTTAATTTCACAATGCTAGCGTGTGTTGCTTTTACGTCCAACAGATGGCGCTGTTTTTCAAAAAAGCATGTTTTTACCTGTCACAGGTGTGACATCTATACATCTATATAATAGTAGGCATATAAAAACACGCAAGTATTCGAATGCAACGTTGTGTCAAAATTTCAAAGCAATCGGTGAAGAACGTTTGGAGATTTAAGATTTTGAACAAACGAACATTTACATTTTTATTTATATAGATTAATTAATATGCTGGGCATCTTCATCATTCTTGGTAACAGTTGTTAAATTGTTTTAAATTGTATAACAAACAATTGTGACACTGTCTTGTCAAACTGGCCATATTTTTTTATGTTAAACTAGAGTTACCTGTTCTAAGCTGCAAAAATCTGGACCACCATTAGAGGGCAGAATAAATCAGTCTTTTTTTAAATGTCGTTTCACTGCCCACTGGTGGTCCCCTGGATCGTTGCAGCCCACCTTTGACAGCCCTTGTTAAACAAAGCAGGTATTCACCTAAAATAGGATATTTGGAATTAAACCAGCGTAGGCGTCTGTGGCAGCCACTGGAAAAAAGGCACACATTCACACACAGTGAGAAAGCCTCATTTATAACTAAATTTGTTTGAGCTCTTCCTTCTGCCAGTCACAGATTCCACTGACTGAGCAACTTTGCCCACGGATAAAAACAGGGTGACCAGGTTTAAATATTCTGAAGTTTTCAAACAGAACACTGACGATGCAGTAAAACTTTATTTTAAAGGTGGACTCTCCCAGTCTAGAAAATAAAACTCGGGAGAAGGATATTTGGGATGGATACTTAAATTTCCAGGTAACCCAGAATTCTGGGAAGATTCCTGTTCACCCGCAGCCCAGCCACGGGAAGTATTTGCCATGCAAGATTTTGCAAATTGCAATTTTGCTTCATGAAGATCCTCTGGGGTTTAGGGCCAACCAACTGAGAAGAGAAGAGTGAGGGGGATGAAGTTTGTTTGGGCCAGGAGTTAAATCTACCAAGATGTTAAAAAAAAAAAAAAAAAAAAAAAGCTTAGGCCACACTCTGAATGTTACACACACACACACACACACACAAATTGATAAACACAGGTTAGGATGTTCTAAAAGAGATGTAGAAAAACAGAGCGAGGCATGGGATAAGCAGTTTGAATCTGTGGAAGAGATGACTCCCTATATACGACCTGTGGACTTCAAAGAAGCCATAGTTGCCCAGCCCTACAATGAAGGATTGTTGGGGTTATCCATGTATTGACCCCCGTAGATTGCCAAATTTCAATTAATTCAGCAGAAAGGAAAAGGTGGAAGAGACAGGATCAGAAAAAGGAAAGGAGGCGAGGTTGTCGTGCAGGAATACAAGCTAATTTGAGGGCTAATCCCACATGGAGCTCCGTTTCCATCTGTCCTGTTTGCCATCTTTCACTCCCTGGAGACTAAAATGAACAATTTGAAACTTGAGCTGGCCACAAACAAGGAGTGTATATCGGAGGTGGTGACCCTTTGAGAGCTGTATGCAACGGAAATTTCATTTTGATGTATGCCGATTATTATTATGGATCATCGCACAGTCAGCCAGATGATCAGACTGGATTTGGCATTTTGTCTACCTATCGAGTCCTTACCCAGGACCTGGGATAGGCAGATGTGGGTGTTTGATGGTATTACAGATATCGTTGCAGGATGAAAGCAGTTCCTAGTAAGGCCGCCTTTTGCAATTGACTAATAGCGAATTTGTCAATGCCGATGGTGTTCAAGTGGTGCTCCAGTTGTTTTGGGATTGCACCCAAGGCGCTTATTATTATTATTATCATTATTATTATTATTATTATTATTATTATTATTTATTTACATTGTGACATTGCGATTCATGTACAAAACAAGCAGAGATTGTAGGCACAAGCCTGTTTTCATTCTCTCTCTCTCTCACACACACACACATACACACACACAAGGGCAGTTTGCCTTATTTAAAACCAGCATGTGCAAAAGAATAAAATCACAATTGCTTCTTCTGCATATTCCAAGGAGTTCCTGTACTGAAAAAATGTCCAATGAAAGGAGCATCAGTAATAAAGGGCTGGTCAGGTCCAACCAAACTGGGCATTGGGCAACCCAATTCAAGACAAATTTTCTTCCATTGGCAGTATTTCTTTCTCCCCCCCCCCTTTTTTTTTTTTTTTACAATTTTCTCATCCAAAAAGAAAAAAATAATAATGAAAATCCACTTCAGAGACTACATGGCTCATTTTGTTTTTCCTGTTTGACTTCCTTAAAATATTTATAGGCCACCCATTCTACAAATCTCAGGTCAGATACCTAGAACTAAGGAGAAACTTCCTGACAGTGAGAACAATTAACCAGTGGAACAACCTGCCTCCAGAAGCGGTGAATGCTCCAACACTGGAAGTTTTTAAGAAGAAACTGGACAGCCATTTGTCTGAAATGGTATAGGATTTCCTGCCTGAGCAGGGGGTTGGACTCAATGACCTCCAAGGTCCCTTCCAACTATTACTACTACTACTAGTTCTTCTTCTTCTTCTTCTTCTTCTTCTTCTTCTTCTTCTTCTTCTATATCTTCGGCCCAGTTTTAGGTTTGCTTGCACCTGAATTGTTGTTGTTGTTGTTGTTGTTGTTTCTTCTTCTTCTTCTTCTTCTTCTTCTTCTTCTTCTTCTTCTTCTTCTTCTTCTTCTTCATTATTATTATTATTATTATATTGGGACATTGTTTATCAGCAAGCATTTCATCTGCCCTTATCCCAGGCAGGAAACCAAATGAATAAAAATGTAACAAAAGACAAGGAAATATTACCAAATCGTGGTTTAATGAAACACTAGTACGTAATATATTTTATAAGATGTAGTGAATTTGACTTTGAAAGGGACGATAGAGCACGGCTAAGCTTTTTTTTAGAAAAGCGCTGGGTTTTTCCTCCTCCAACCCCACGTCTTTTCCTCTCTTCTCGGCCCCTGTGGCTCGAAAGGCTACTGAGCATGCGCGCAGGAGGTGAGAGGAACGTTCCTTTTCCCCCCCTCCCCGCAATGTGCCAGGCAGGCGGCGGCGAAGAAACATCGAGCTCGGTCGCCTAGCGCGCTACCTTCGGCAATTTCCGCCGTGGGCTCGGGTCGGGCGTGACACGCCCCACCTCTAGAAAGGTGCGTTCGGGCGGAGAGTTTAAAAAAAAAAAAAAAGAGGGCTTCCCGAACCCACTCGGCAGTCTCCGCCCGGGGAAGGCGAAGAAGCGCTCCTCGACGGCCGGACTCTTTTTTTTTTATTTCTCCTCGCGCGGGGGGAGTGCGGCGACCCGCTGCTCCTTCCGCCGCCTCTGATTGGACGCCTCGACGCCCCTGGGCGGCCGCCGCCTCCTTTCCCGGGCCGTGATTGGAACCGTGCCACTCCAAGGCGCGCCCCCTCCC